>NW_027361791.1:2540000-2817500 GCF_039654945.1 Dendrobates tinctorius | reverse complement strand
CAGCAGCTGACCCGTCTGCCAGACACACAGCGGGTGCGCGATGAAGTGACGTCATCGCGCATCGGCTGTGAGTCAGGAGCAGAGGGGACTGATGGGAGAGAGATGCTCTCTATTCCACTGAAATTGAGCGCAGCGCCGGCTGCCTAGGTTGGGGAGCGGGGCCCCGGGGTGAGTGGAGGCCGAGAGTGAATGAATATTCATTTCTCTTTAGTACTGGGGACAGTGGCTCCTGCCTCCTGACACCCGCTGCTGCTCCGCTGGCAGGGCCCCCATAGCAGCTGTGTGGCACTGGCTGGGGGCCCCTGGAGCAGTGGGGGCCCTAGGCAACTGCTGTCCCTGTATACCAGTAGAGGTGCCAGGGCCCACCAGATGCCAGGGCCCACCGGAGAATCAGTCCGACGCTACCTGTCTGTATATATAATGTCAGTGTACAAGTAATAGAATGATCACTGGAGACATACACAGGAGTTCTGTATATAGTGTATAGTGTACAGGTAATACAGTGACTCACCAGTAACATTATACACAGGAGCTCTGCATATAGTCAGCGTACAGGTAATACAAGGATCACCAGTGACATTATACACAGGAGCTCTGTATATACTATATAATGTAAGTGTCCAGGTAAATCACTGACTTACCAGTGACCTCTGTATTTGTAGCGATTCATCTTCGCTTTTCTTCCTCTTCCAGCCAGGACACGTTTGCTGCAGAAAATAACACACTATACTTGATCACTTCTAGACCACATTCCCCACTTTCCCCCCCGACTTCTACACTTTATGTGTAAAGGTCAGCCAGGGCAGTAGTCGTGGCTGAGTATTTCGGGTTCGGGCATTGTATACCCTGACCTCCCTCTACAGGAAAACGGTACCTCTTCTCTTGCATGGTACGGTGAATACTCACCGTGCCGTCAGCGTCCCCTTTGCTACGCCGACTTGATGCTGATCCTTGATCCCAATGAATAGAGACACAGTCCAGGGCAACTCTTAACTGAGCAAATTTATTTTCTTCAGGACACAGCACATCCACATAGTTTCCAGCATTTTCATCACAGTAAAGACAGCACATTACTTCATCTTTCCCTTCACTGTTCCTTGCAGTGTTTCCGTTTGACGAAGCGTCTCAGATGGCTCCTCAGTGTCCTCCCTGTATAGCGTCACCATGGTGAAGCGCTCTCCAGCATGTTTCGCCCCGGACATCAGAGATTCAGCCCACGTAGCTTTCCACCACATTCTGGAGTGACCTGCCCGTACCCTTTTACGGTAACCTTCAATCTTCCTCTGTTTACTTACACTCTTTTCCACTTTATTGCTGATTCTGCAGTACCGTGTTCTTCTCTAGATGGCTGGGCATCAGCTTTAACATCACGGGGTAGTTAGGCAGCTCAGGCATATAGCCCACCCGAGCACAAAGGGGTCAGGCCTCTGACTGCCTGAAACTGGAAGACCATCCTGGCTTATTCTCCAGCTATCCCCTCCTACAGTTAACTCCTATATGTCCTACAGCTACATCTACTGTGCAATGAGCTTAGTGCCCCATCTAGTGACCATAGCCCAGACTGCACTGTCCCTACCAAGTACAAGGTGCAGAAACATAGCTTATGCTATATAAATAATACAGCAACATGAAATATACGATAATGCGCAACAATGGTATAACATATATATAAATATATATACAAGTACAACAGCAACATGGGGGTTTAAAGGGGTAAGACTCTCAACCCCTTACACATGTCTACATATTGATATTAGTCATGTATTATACTACAGCACAGGCACCATTTTGATGAATGCAAACCTTTTTTTTGTAACCCCACAAACACCCGGAGCACCAGAATCTCAATAACTGAAATTTACAAATACAGATTACACAACAACCACAAGATGCATTTCATCACCCAGGTCACCTCATTTTAATCAGTATAACAGCGTAGACCTGACACTGTCTGTACTTTACTGTTCACAATCCTGCTGACAGGATCCCTTTAAATCTAAATTTTAATAAGTTTGTTCTTTTCTGCGCTAAACGTCCCCCAAACCCTGAGGACGGCGAGTATACCTTGGTTGTGTTTTGCTGTATGTGTATACAAAAGTAAAAGAAGAGCACCTATCAGGGGCTCAGAAAAGCTGGGTGGCATGTGTGCTAGTGTGTGACCCAGCGCAGGTGTCTCACTGGCCTATCAAAACAGTGACCGATAGCAGCAAACAGTGTGATGTGGATGTGAGAACTGTCTGCGGGGTGCGCTTAGGTGAGTGGACAAAAGAATATGGGAGGTTCACCTTTATAGTAACATCCCAGGGCAGGTGTGTCGTGAGCAAGTGGTGTTCAAGAAATATTGGTGGCAGTGGTTGTGACTTATCCTGACACACAATGTACAGGGAAATGGGAAAATTGTGAAAAAAAACGCAATTCTGACCTTAATTATGTTTACGGCGTACATTATGTGGTAAAAATGACCATGTAATATGATTCTCCTCATCAGTATGATTACAGAGATACTAAACGTGCCCAGATTTTTAAATTATTTTAGTGGTAGAAAAAAAATCAAGACTTTGAAATAAAAAATATGTTGGAGTTTGTGTTGCCATTTTCCGAGACCCGTAGTTTTACTTTTTCGTTCAATAGAGCTATGAGAGGGATTATTTTTTTATAAGGCGAGACGTTATTATGGATATTACTTTGGGATAGATATGACATTTTAGTTGCTTGTTACGTATTTTAAGTGGTATTGCAGCGACCAAAAAATACCGCAATGTTGGCGTTTTTAAATTTTTTGTGTTTACCAATTGGGTTAATTATTTTTATATTTTGATAGCTCGGACTTTGCTGGATGTGGCGATATCACTTGACATTTTTTTTTATGTTCATTTTCAATGGAGGAAAATTGAACTTTTATGAGTTTTTTTTCAGATTTGTTTAAATCTTTTTTTGTTGTTTTACTTTTCTTTTCACTTCATTTATCGCTCCCTAAGGCCCCTTTCACACTTCAGTTTTTTGCAATCAGTCACAATCCGTCAGGTTTTGACAAAAACGGATCCTCAGTTTTTTTTTGAGGATCCGTTTTTTCCCCATTGACTTGCATTAATGGCGGATTGTGACGGATGGCTGTCCGTTTCATCAGTTTTTTTTTTGAGGATCCGCCAAAAGTTGCTGTCCGTCACCATCCTCAAAGATTTCAAAACGGAGCTTGCAACAAAACTCTCTCTCTCTCTCTCTCCTTCCCGACCAGCGTTTCCTTTAAATTTCCTCATTTTCAGGATCCTGTGCCATCCGTTCACATCAGTTCAGAACGGATCCGCTTGTCTGCCTTTTTGGCGGATTTGAACTGATGCAAAAAACTGAAGTGTGAAAGAGGCCTAAGCTGTACTACATACAGGGGCTAATGGTGCAGCAGAAGTGTGAACTTTTTGATGCTTTTGTTTAATATTTTCCACTATATTATATGGAGAGCATAAAAAACGCATGCAAAATTCCAATGAAGTCTCCAATTGTGGAACTGAAGCATTCCTCTACTAAAAAAAATGCATTCGAAAAAACTGCCACAAAAAAATACAATAAAAAGTTTTGATTGCTTTAGTGCGAATACCTATGGAAACAATGCAGCACTTCTGCACGTGTGAACATGGCCCAGGAGAGACTCTGGACAATTTGTACGTTCTACACCAGGTTCACACTTGGGGTTATTTATTTTTTTATCACTACTTAGAATTACAGACAAATTAAAAAAAGTGATCTGAGCCAATTATATGGAAAAAATACAATATTATTTAACATTTATTCTGAAGCTATATGAAATAATTCTGACTACAGCAATGGTCTGTGCCCATCACGGGTGATCCGTGTTACCGGGAAGAGAGGAGGAGACATTCCTGGAAGAAGCTGACAATAGATACATCACATTATCTCACGTATGAGGATACAGAATTATACAGGTTTGAAAATATCAAATAGAAAGATTTGCCTGTAAACAGGTAAAAAAGCAAAAACAGTAAATAAAGCAATGACTTGCGCTATTGTACCGGTAAGTTTTTATACATCTCATCCCAATCCAGCTAACCCCTATCCGTACAGTGGCAGCTGGTATTGGATGGTCTGCCATGGGTAACATAACTAGTTCTCCTATATTAGACCCATTGCCATGTTCGTCTTTATGACATCACAGAAGCGTTGTCCACGAGTCATGGAATGTTCCGCAAGAACGGTCAGTGCGAGGCAAGCAGAGATAGAGAGGAGAGCTGAACACTAACCCAGAGCGACTTGTAAATCACTTTTTACTTGTTTTGTTTATTTTTTTTACTTTTATTTCTTTTTTTTGGGAGTGTTTTCTACCATCCGCACACACTTTTGTGTGTGTGGAGGGGAAGGCAGCCTAATGGCTGCACCCGTAGCTGGAGGAAAGTTCCAACCACGGAGACGTCTCCCACATGCCAGGACATCCCTATACAGTCAGAGGCCTGAACACCACCAAAGGCCAACTGGCTTCACGGGGTATGTGATGGCAGTGCTTTATTATATCGTGTCAATTATTAAATGCCTGTTCAAAACACCAGAAAAGGCAAAGGACCGATATTCCAGACTGAAAAGTCCACCACCATATCCTACAATGCCCGAAATAGGCCGATTCGTACAACCTGCAGCAAACATCAGCGCAGAGCCAGAGGGTATGAAGGAACGCCTGATACTCACCAGAACAGTAGATGAGGAAGAGACAACAGCCACATTGCCCAGGAGCCCATCCCCATGCACCTGGATGGAGCTAACTCCCTCTCAAGCACGTATACTCCTCAGTATGCCTTACGACCATCAACCGCGTATTAAGGTGACTGCTAAACAAGGCTACAATCCTACACCACACCTGCCAGTCAGCTATACCACTGGAAAGATCATGCAAGTAATGCTGATGAGCCCACAGGATGTACAACGTGCCTACAAGAGAGATTTGGGTTTCCTTCCAAGTCCTAGGAAGATCATTCTCCCGAGAAGAGAATTCCGCGGCACTTTGATTTAGCCGGCGGAAAATGTAGTGGCGAGTTGCTTGCAGCAAGCACATACCATCTTCTGCACAGCTGCTTCTTAGACAGATTTTCCGGTTTTGACTATGGCTTGATCAATGGATCATGTTTCTATACTGCCGCCTGCCCTGACCTCTGCTTGTTTAAAGTTATGCATCTACACTGCCGCCTGCCCTGACCTTTGCTTGCTCAATGGATTATGTTTTTGAACTGCCGCCTGCCTGACCTCTGCTTGCTCAATGGATTGTTTCTGCACTGCCGCCTGCCTTGACCTCTGCTTGCTCAATGGATTATGTTTTTGAACTGCCGCCTACCCTGACCTCTGCTTGCTCAATGGATTATGTTTCTGCACTGCCGCCTGCCTTGACCTCTGCTTGCTCAGTGGATTATGTTTTTGAACTGCCGCCTGCCCTGACCTCTGCTTGCTCAATGGATTATGTTTTTGAACTGACGCCTGCCCTGACCTCTGCTTGCTCAATGGATTATGTTTCTGCACTGCCGCCTGCCTGACCTCTGCTTGCTCAATGGATTATGTTTTTGAACTGCTGCCTGCCCTGACCTCAGCTTGCTCAATGGATTATGTTTCTGCACTGCCGCCTGCCCTGACCTCAGCTTGCTCAATGGATTATGCTTCTGCACTGCCGCCTGCCCTGACCTCTGCTTGTTTCCGGTTATTAATCTGTGATACTAATAAAAATGTATATTATTCTGCACTATATGGACTGTGGGTCGTTTTTTTTCTTTGGTTTTATGGTTGTTTCCGGTTATGTTTTTGCACTGCTGCCTGCCCTGACCTCTGCTTGTTTCCGGTTATGTTTCTGCACTGCTGCCTGCCCTGACCTTTGCTTGTTTCTGACTACTCATTTGCCTGCTGATTTTGTACTTCTTCCTCAATGCCTGCACTTTTAAGACCCCAGTAGAGCTAATTTATATAAATCCTGCATCCTAACAATGAAGCCGGGTTATAGGGCTTCTGATCACAATGGTAGGATGATGCCTCAATGTGAAGAAGGGTAGCACCAGTTCTTCACCTAACAGTATGGAATGCTTATCTAAAAAAATGAAAAAGGAACAGTACAGTATAGACAAAGGTCCCATAAACTCAACAAGAACAAACCATTAAGAACTTTAAGCATAAACATATGAGACAACAAACCAAGTGGCTCAGAATACCACATCCGACCCAACCAGCAGTTTTGTTGAAGGTATTTTCCTCTGATCTTTCGTTAAGAGGGTACAACATCTCAAATACATTAGACTGGTGTGGGTCTCCAACCATTTAGGAACCCTCAAATCAATAGTACAGGGGTCTTGAATCAGCCACAAAATTGCTTCAGGAAGAATTGGGTGGAGCACTGGTTTCATATGTACCCTGCCGCTCATGTCAAGGTCTATGAAAATAACCAAACACAAGGCTGAGTACTCAGATCTTATAGGAACCTCCCCAATAGTGAATGGCCATCTGTATATTCATAGTTCCCCAGGTCTGTAGACAGATGCGGGTTTCACGTCCGGGACCTCTGCCTATCAGACATTTATAGAATATTTTATGGATAACACATAAATGTATGGGAAAACTCCTCTTGTAAATAGTGCGCCTCAAGTTTCTTCTGCTGTTTGCAGTGGAATGTAGTCATCATAGCTAATATGAGGGAAGGATTCCTGAGAGGGGGTATACATCTACTATATCCATATTCTGTGGATATCTACCCTAATAAAGCTTATGGACGGTGAGTGCAGTGATGAGACCGACCCTTTATCAACATGTTCTGTCCCACAAACTAATGTAGTACACTGCACTGACCGCCGATAGACTTTATTCTCCAAAGACAATTTAAGTTTGTTATATGTATTAAAATACTTTTTTTCCCAGAATTATCTAAGAATTATCGACAAGGAAAATGGACTCAAGATAAAGCTTAGAAACATATATTTCTTTACAGCTCCTGATATAGGTATTGCGGTCTTTAAAAACAGTAGTCCCCAACTTCTGCCTCCTCAGCAAGTTATCCCCTAGCCATTGGTAGATCATAACTTGCTGATTACGGGTGTTTCACTGCCAGGACCCCCACCAATCCTAAGAACAGGGTGTCTGGAACAAGCGGCTGTTAAGAATGCGCAACAACACTTCTTTCATTATGGGACAATGATGGGGCTGATATGCTGATGATGGACTATGATGGGGCTGATGTGCTGATGATGGACTATGATGGGGCTGATGTGCTGATGATGGACTATGATGGGGTTGATGTGCTGATGATGGACTATGATGGGGCTGATGTGCTGATGATGAACTATGATTGGGATGATGAAGTCTGCAATAACAGAGCATAGCAGTACAACCCCTTAGCCTGGAGTGCCCTAACAAATAGCTGGGGAGGGTCCGAGCTCACAGTCAGACCTTAGAAGAAGAGTTAATAGTTTTGTTTCTTCTGTCTTAAAGGACAAAAAAGGCTTACAGTATATACTCGCGTATAAGTCGAGATTTTCAGCCCATTTTTTGGGGCTGAAAGTCCCCCTCTCGGCTTATACGCGAGTCATATACCGGGGGTCGGCCAGGGAGGGGGAGCGGGGGGTGTCGGAGATCATACTCACCTCTCCTGGCATGTTTCTGCAGCCCCCCGTGCTTATTCCATCTTCTCGGCGCTGTTCTTCCTGCTTTCAGCGGTCACGTGGTACGCTCATTACCCTCATTAATATGCACATATGTAATGAGCGGCACCACGTGACCGCAGAAAGCAGGAAGAACAGCACTGAGAAGATGGAACAAGCACGGGGGGCTGCAGAGACATGCCAGGAGAGGTGAGTATAACGGGGGGAGCCATATTCACCTGTGCCCCATTCCACCGCTGCGCATCGCTCTGCTGTCTTGCTTCCTCTGGCAGTGACGTTAAGGTCAGAGGGTGCCATGACGTAGTTAGCAGGCGCCCTCTGCCTGAACAGTCACTGCAGAGCCAGCAACGCTAAGGAGCAGCAGCTGCAGCAGTGACAAGGTGAGTATATAGTTTTTTTTTTCATTTTTTTAATTGAGGCTGCGGCAGCAGCATTGTAAGGGGCCACTAATCACTGTGCAGCAATACAAGGGGCCACTCATCACTGTGCAGCATTATAAGGGGCCACTCATCACTGTGCAGCATTATAAGGGGCCACTCATCACTGTGCAGCATTATAAGGGGCCACTCATCACTGTGCAGCATTATAAGGGGCCACTCATCACCTTGCAGCATTATAAGGGGCCACTCATCACCGTGCAGCATAATAAGGGGCCACTAATCACCGTGCAGCATAATAAGGAGCCACTAATCACTGCAGCATTTCAAGGGGCCACTAATCACTGTGCAGCATTATAAGGGGCCACTCATCACTGTGCAGCATTACAAGGGGCCACTCATCACTGTGCAGCATTACAAGGGGCCACTAATAACTGTGCAGCATTACAAGGGGCCACTAATCACTGTGCAGCATTACAAGGGGCCACTAATCACTGTGCAGCATTACAAGGGGCCACTAATCACTGTGCAGCATTATATGGGGCCAGTAATCACTGTGCAGCATTATATGGGGCCAGTAATCACTGTGCAGCATTATATGGGGCCACTCATCACTGTGCTGCATTATAAGAGGCCACTCATTACTGTGCAGCATTATAAGGGGGCCTCTCATTACTGTGCAGCATTATACGGGGCCACTAATCACTGTGCAGCATTACAAAGGGCCACTAATCACCGTGCAGCATAAGGGGCCACTAATCACTGCAGCATTTCAAGGGGCCACTAATCACTGTGCAGCATTATAAGTGGCCACTAATCACCGTGCAGCATTGTAAGGGGCCACTAATCAATGTGCAGCATTATAAGGGGCCACTAATCACTGTGCAGCATTATAAGGGGCCACTAATCACTGTGCAGCATTATAAGGGGCCACTAATCACTGTGCAGCATTATAAGGGGCCACTAATCATTGTGCAGCATTATAAGGGGCCACTCTCCATGCAGCATTATAAGGGGCCACCAATCACTGTGAAGCATTATATGGGGCATATGTTATTATGGACCATGTAATAGGGCTACCATTATTCACTGTGCAGCATTATTAGGCATATTTTTGTATGGAGCATCTTATGGAACCCATCATGAACTTTATGGAGCATTATATGGGGCCATCATGAACTTTATGGAGCATCTTATGGGGCCCATTTTATTTTTGAAATTTACCAGTAGCTTCGGCATTTTCCACCCTAGGTTTATAGGCGAGTCAATAAGTTTTCCCAGTTTTTTGTGACAAAATTAGGGTGGTCGGCTTATACATGGGTCGGCTTATACGCGAGTATATACGGACTTCTAAAGAAAATTGCC
Source organism: Dendrobates tinctorius (assembly GCF_039654945.1). NCBI lineage: Eukaryota > Metazoa > Chordata > Amphibia > Anura > Dendrobatidae > Dendrobates > Dendrobates tinctorius. The sequence continues at coordinate 2,808,127 of NW_027361791.1, read as the reverse complement.
CCCAAGTTATTTTGAGCGACCCCGCCTGCTGTACCATCCTTGTGATTTACGAGAACGTTTCTCACTTCCTGCTAGGACAGCGGAAACCCAAGGAGTAAAGAGAGAAGGTCCTTATGGCTGCATGGAGTAATGCTGGAAATCTCTAAGTCTGCGGGGACAACAGAGACTTTAGAAGAAGGCAAACCAAGGTTTAGTGCTAGCACTAGTGTGAGAGAAGGTTTATACTACAGGAGAGAAGTGCTGTAACAGGAAAGAACCTAACAAATAAAAAAGATTGTAGACAAACCAGATTTTGCTATCTATTCATGTCATTGCCTTCCATATTACAGAGAAATTTCCCTAAATCCGGTATCTGATAATCCACAATGATGTATATTCAGGGTCGAACTGGGGTGTCTGGGGCCCACCAGGGGAATGGACTCTAGGGCCCCATCCTACAGCTATATGCTAATATCTGTCAGTCGTTATCCCCATTATAGTGGAGCATCGGCTGTAAAACACAGGCGGCTCCTGCACATCTACTGTGCACCCCCATAACTGGGATGTATAATTACGGTAGTTTACATTAATGTGGTTCTTTGGTTAAAACAATTTATCACCGATCCATGGGCTCTATAGGATAGCTGATCGCATACGTCCGACCATTAGAAACTGCACCGACCGGAAGAATGAGAAAGTTTTATCGTTGATAGGACACTTATCCCCATTTTAAAATGGAGCAGCAGGTTAGATATCTGACCGAAGCTTCATTCATTCTCTTTGGAGCTTCTATAAAAATACAAGTGCAGCCACTGAGGGAATGAATGGATCAGTTGTCAAGTCGGACATGCCACTCCAGTCTAATGGGGATAAAAAGTTCCACATTTTGCTGAATGGGTCCAAGTAGTTAGACCCCCCCAATCAATACGTTATCACTTGTCCTGTGAATAGGAGATTACGTTTTTCCACAGGAAACCCCTGTAAGTGCATCTCTGCCGCTGTTTACAAAGTATTTAATCTCTAATGGAAATAAAGAATATTCTCCTAATTAATATCAGAGAAGACTAATGACCGTCAAACACAACACAATCCACTGTACCAAGACCAATAATACCACATACAGGGGAGAAATACCACCACACCATGACCAGACCACATAGTACCCGCATCATATCACATAAAAGGCACAAATACAACCACACCATGACCAGACCACATATTACCACCACATAGTGACCGAATAATATGACATATTACCAGCATATAGGGACCAAATAATAATTCATACACGGAGAAATACTTCCACACTGTGAACAGTCCACAAATTACCACCACTTATTGATGGAATACTACAGTACTGATTATGAATACAAACCACAATAATAACAACACTGTTATTACCACCAGTGACATTATACACAGTACCTCTGTATATAGTGTCAGTGTACAGGTAATACAGTGATTACCAGTGACATTATACACAGGAGCTCAGTGATCACTGGCAACATTATTGTCAAGGTTTGCTCAGCTTGTGGGATTAGGTAGTTCAGAGGTTAATGTGGATGGCCTCACTCTGAGATTCTGGGAGGCTTTTTAAAGCCTCATTGTGGGCTCATTCCTCATCGTTTATACTCAGACCCTTGGCCGAGTGTGTGTGACCCTGGTGTGCTTTGTGACTGTAATACTTTATGCTTGTTTGATTTTGATCTGGTTCTGTCCCTGTTACGAGTTCTGCCTGTCCCTCTTGTACTGCGTTGCTATCTCTGTGTATGACTCATTGCCTATGACCTGACTATTCTCTGATTGCCCCTCTTGTACTGTGCAGCTATCTCCATGTATGACTCATTGCTTACGTTCTGACTACTCTCTGCTCGCCCCTCTGGTATCGCGCCGCCCTCTCCATGTATGACCGCCCGTTTGTCTGACCTGAGTTCCCCTCGCCTCTACTCCAGGATTCCTGTAGTAGAGTCCTACAATCATCTTCAGAAGTGGGACACTAAGCCCCGCCCCCTGTGGTCACATGATCGTAGGTCCTTGTACTTCTTACTACCTTCAGCATCGCAGGTCCCGTCTGCCTCAGCTTTCCCTGCAGTATTGGACCCCGGGCCCTCCCGCAGTAGGGGTGAGTCACGCTGCTCAGCCGTGGCAGTTCGCCGACGCTGACAGGATCCTGATATTTATACACAGAAGATCTGCATACAGTGTCAGTGTAATACAGTGACCACCAGTGAAATTATACACAGGAGCTTTTGGAAGTGCATTGAGCAGCAGGGTGGTTTGCTGGTGAAGGGAAAAAAATCTCTTTAAATCTTCTGCCTGAGCGAGTGTAAACGAGCTGAGTGTGACCTGAGCGTAAGTGCGAACGGTGGTAAGTGTGTGACTTGTGATTCAGTGACTTTGGATTCAGGGAGTTTGCAAAGGAGGTATTACTGAATTGCTGTTATATTTTATTAATACTTTTTATTTATTTTTACTTATCTTTTCTGTCTGGTGCAATCCCCATTAGGAATGTGCTCCACTATTGCCAATGCCATCCAGTGTACGTCTTGCCGCATGTACGCAATCCTTGACCAGCCAGTCGAGGGTGCATACTGCTGTGCGAGATGTGAGCACATTGTGCATTTGGAAGCCCAGATACTGGATTTAAATGTGCAGCTGGCAACACTGAGATCAATAGACAATATGGAAAGGAGACTTCTACTCACTGAGCAGACGCTCAATGAGATAGATGAGGGGGGGATGCTAGGTTGGAGCTGCAGGACAGTGAAGCAGTAAGATGGGTGACAGTTAGAAGGTGGGGTAGACAGAAGAGTGCCAGGGAGGCTAGTCCTGATCTGGCACAACCCAATAAGTTTGCCAAGTTGGCAGATGAGGGGAGTGTCAGTGCAGGGGTAGCACTGCTGCAGCAAGGCATGTCCTCTGAAAGCCAGAGGAGTATATGCTCCAGTAAGGGGAGAAATAGGAGAGCAGGGCAGGCCAGACAGGTGCTGGTAGTGGGGGACTCAATTATTAGGGGAACAGATAGGGCAATCTGTCACAAAGAAAGGGATCGTCGAACGGTGTGCTGCCTATCTGGCGCGCAAGTCTGACACATCGCTGACCGGGTTGACAGATTACTGGGAGGGGCTGGTGAGGATCCAGCGGTCATGGTGCACATTGGTACAAATGACACAGAGGTAGGTGGAAGGTCCTTAAAGATGATTTCAGGGAATTAGGCTGCAATCTTAAGGCAAGGACCTCCAAGGTGGTATTTTTGGAAATATTTCCTGTACCACGTGCCACGCCAGAGAGGAGATTAGGGAAGTTAATAAGTGGTTCAAGAATTAGTGTAGGAAGGAGGGGTTTGGGTTCCTGGAGAACTGGGCCGACTTCTCAGTTGGCTACAGGTTCTACGCTAGGGACGGGCTGCACCTCAATGGGGAGGGTGCAGCTGTGCTGGGGAAAAAAATGGCTAGAAGGGTGGAGGAGTGTTTAAATTTGGAACTAGGGGAGGGTATTCATTTTATAAGAGGGGAAGACTGTGTAGATAGAGACCTGGGCACAAATAATGAAATTGGGGGTGGTAGTGGCATGGGGGGTGAGGTTAGAACAGTTAATAATTTAAGAAATAGAGGTACAGACATACATAAAGTGCATGTATACAAATGCCAGAAGCCTCGCCAACAAAATGGAGGACTTAGAATTAATTTTGTTGGAAGATAAGGTATATTGCACCCCCTCATAGGGTATAAGGCTGCCCCCTCATAGGGTATAATGCTTCTCCCCCCTCATAGGGTATAATGCACCCCCTCATAGGGTATAATGCTGCCCCCTCATAGGGTATAACACTAGATAGATAGATAGATAGATATGTGATAATTAGATGTATAGATAGATAATAGATAGATAGATCTATGGATAGACAGATAGATATAAAGATATAAAGATAATAGATAGTGAAAGATATAGGTAGCTATAGAGATAGATAGACCTAGATAGATATAGATAGATAAATAGATAGATAGGGGATAAATAGATATATGGATAGATAGATAGAAAGATAGATAGATAGATAGATATAAAGATAATAGATAGTGATAGCTATAGATAGGTATATAGATAGATAGATAGGGGATAAATAGATAGATCTATGGATAGATGATATATAGATGGATAGATATAAAGATAATAGATAGAGATAGATATAGATAGGTATAGAGATAGATGGATATAGACTATTTATATCTATCTATATCTACCTCTATATCTATCTATCTATCTATATCTATCTCTATATCTAAGATAGAGACAGATAGATATAGAGATAGAGATATGGATATACAGATAGAAATAGATAGATATAGAGATATATAGATATAGAGACAGATAGATATAGAGATAGATATAGATAGATATAGAGATATATAAAAAACAAACCACAATACTCACCTCTCCTCCTGCTCCCACGCTGATGACGGCTTCAGTGTCAGCAGCTGACCCGTCTGCCAGACACACAGCGGGTGCGCGATGAAGTGACGTCATCGCGCATCGGCTGTGAGTCAGGAGCAGAGGGGACTGATGGGAGAGAGATGCTCTCTCTTCCACTGCAATTGAGCGCGGCGCCGGCTGCCTAGGTTGGGGAGCGGGGCCCCGGGGTGAGTGAAGGCCGAGAGTGAATGAATATTCATTTCTCTTTAGTAGTGGGGACAGTGGCTCCTGCCTCCTGACACCCGCTGCTGCTCCGCTGGCAGGGCCCCCATAGCAGCTGTGTGGCACTGGCTGGGGGCCCCTGGAGCAGTGGGGGCCCTAGGCAACTGCTGTCCCTGTATACCAGTAGAGGTGCCAGGGCCCACCAGATGCCAGGGCCCACCGGAGAATCAGTCCGACGCTACCTGTCTGTATATATAATGTCAGTGTACAAGTAATAGAATGATCACTGGAGACATACACAGGAGTTCTGTATATAGTGTATAGTGTACAGGTAATACAGTGACTCACCAGTAACATTATACACAGGAGCTCTGCATATAGTCAGCGTACAGGTAATACAAGGATCACCAGTGACATTATACACAGGAGCTCTGTATATACTATATAATGTAAGTGTCCAGGTAAATCACTGACTTACCAGTGACCTCTGTATTTGTAGCGATTCATCTTCGCTTTTCTTCCTCTTCCAGCCAGGACACGTTTGCTGCAGAAAATAACACACTATACTTGATCACTTCTAGACCACATTCCCCACTTTCCCCCCCGACTTCTACACTTTATGTGTAAAGGTCAGCCAGGGCAGTAGTCGTGGCTGAGTATTTCGGGTTCGGGCATTGTATACCCTGACCTCCCTCTACAGGAAAACGGTACCTCTTCTCTTGCATGGTACGGTGAATACTCACCGTGCCGTCAGCGTCCCCTTTGCTACGCCGACTTGATGCTGATCCTTGATCCCAATGAATAGAGACACAGTCCAGGGCAACTCTTAACTGAGCAAATTTATTTTCTTCAGGACACAGCACATCCACATAGTTTCCAGCATTTTCATCACAGTAAAGACAGCACATTACTTCATCTTTCCCTTCACTGTTCCTTGCAGTGTTTCCGTTTGACGAAGCGTCTCAGATGGCTCCTCAGTGTCCTCCCTGTATAGCGTCACCACGGTGAAGCGCTCTCCAGCATGTTTCGCCCCGGACATCAGAGATTCAGCCCACGTAGCTTTCCACCACATTCTGGAGTGACCTGCCCGTACCCTTTTACGGTAACCTTCAATCTTCCTCTGTTTACTTACACTCTTTTCCACTTTATTGCTGATTCTGCAGTACCGTGTTCTTCTCTAGATGGCTGGGCATCAGCTTTAACATCACGGGGTAGTTAGGCAGCTCAGGCATATAGCCCACCCGAGCACAAAGGGGTCAGGCCTCTGACTGCCTGAAACTGGAAGACCATCCTGGCTTATTCTCCAGCTATCCCCTCCTACAGTTAACTCCTATATGTCCTACAGCTACATCTACTGTGCAATGAGCTCAGTGCCCCATCTAGTGACCATAGCCCAGACTGCACTGTCCCTACCAAGTACAAGGTGCAGAAACATAGCTTATGCTATATAAATAATACAGCAACATGAAATATACGATAATGCGCAACAATGGTATAACATATATATAAATATATATACAAGTACAACAGCAACATGGGGGTTTAAAGGGGTAAGACTCTCAACCCCTTACACATGTCTACATATTGATATTAGTCATGTATTATACTACAGCACAGGCACCATTTTGATGAATGCAAACCTTTTTTTTGTAACCCCACAAACACCCGGAGCACCAGAATCTCAATAACTGAAATTTACAAATACAGATTACACAACAACCACAAGATGCATTTCATCACCCAGGTCACCTCATTTTAATCAGTATAACAGCGTAGACCTGACACTGTCTGTACTTTACTGTTCACAATCCTGCTGACAGGATCCCTTTAAATCTAAATTTTAATAAGTTTGTTCTTTTCTGCGCTAAACGTCCCCCAAACCCTGAGGACGGCGAGTATACCTTGGTTGTGTTTTGCTGTATGTGTATACAAAAGTAAAAGAAGAGCACCTATCAGGGGCTCAGAAAAGCTGGGTGGCATGTGTGCTAGTGTGTGACCCAGCGCAGGTGTCTCACTGGCCTATCAAAACAGTGACCGATAGCAGCAAACAGTGTGATGTGGATGTGAGAACTGTCTGCGGGGTGCGCTTAGGTGAGTGGACAAAAGAATATGGGAGGTTCACCTTTATAGTAACATCCCAGGGCAGGTGTGTCGTGAGCAAGTGGTGTTCAAGAAATATTGGTGGCAGTGGTTGTGACTTATCCTGACACACAATGTACAGGGAAATGGGAAAATTGTGAAAAAAAACGCAATTCTGACCTTAATTATGTTTACGGCGTACATTATGTGGTAAAAATGACCATGTAATATGATTCTCCTCATCAGTATGATTACAGAGATACTAAACGTGCCCAGATTTTTAAATTATTTTAGTGGTAGAAAAAAAATCAAGACTTTGAAATAAAAAATATGTTGGAGTTTGTGTTGCCATTTTCCGAGACCCGTAGTTTTACTTTTTCGTTCAATAGAGCTATGAGAGGGATTATTTTTTCATAAGGCGAGACGTTATTATGGATATTACTTTGGGATACATATGACATTTTAGTTGCTTGTTACGTATTTTAAGTGGTATTGCAGCGACCAAAAAATACCGCAATGTTGGCGTTTTTAAATTTTTTGTGTTTACCAATTGGGTTAATTATTTTTATATTTTGATAGCTCGGACTTTGCTGGATGTGGCGATATCACTTGACATTTTTTTTTATGTTCATTTTCAATGGAGGAAAATTGAACTTTTATGAGTTTTTTTTCAGATTTGTTTAAATCTTTTTTTGTTGTTTTACTTTTCTTTTCACTTCATTTATCGCTCCCTAAGGCCCCTTTCACACTTCAGTTTTTTGCAATCAGTCACAATCCGTCAGGTTTTGACAAAAACGGATCCTCAGTTTTTTTTTGAGGATCCGTTTTTTCCCCATTGACTTGCATTAATGGCGGATTGTGACGGATGGCTGTCCGTTTCATCAGTTTTTTTTTGAGGATCCGCCAAAAGTTGCTGTCCGTCACCATCCTCAAAGATTTCAAAACGGAGCTTGCAACAAAACTCTCTCTCTCTCTCTCTCCTTCCCGACCAGCGTTTCCTTTAAATTTCCTCATTTTCAGGATCCTGTGCCATCCGTTCACATCAGTTCAGAACGGATCCGCTTGTCTGCCTTTTTGGCGGATTTGAACTGATGCAAAAAACTGAAGTGTGAAAGAGGCCTAAGCTGTACTACATACAGGGGCTAATGGTGCAGCAGAAGTGTGAACTTTTTGATGCTTTTGTTTAATATTTTCCACTATAGTATATGGAGAGCATAAAAAACGCATGCAAAATTCCAATGAAGTCTCCAATTGTGGAACTGAAGCATTCCTCTACTAAAAAAAATGCATTCGAAAAAACTGCCACAAAAAAATACAATAAAAAGTTTTGATTGCTTTAGTGCGAATACCTATGGAAACAATGCAGCACTTCTGCACGTGTGAACATGGCCCAGGAGAGACTCTGGACAATTTGTACGTTCTACACCAGGTTCACACTTGGGGTTATTTATTTTTTTATCACTACTTAGAATTACAGACAAATTAAAAAAAGTGATCTGAGCCAATTATATGGAAAAAATACAATATTATTTAACATTTATTCTGAAGCTATATGAAATAATTCTGACTACAGCAATGGTCTGTGCCCATCACGGGTGATCCGTGTTACCGGGAAGAGAGGAGGAGACATTCCTGGAAGAAGCTGACAATAGATACATCACATTATCTCACGTATGAGGATACAGAATTATACAGGTTTGAAAATATCAAATAGAAAGATTTGCCTGTAAACAGGTAAAAAAGCAAAAACAGTAAATAAAGCAATGACTTGCGCTCTTGTACCGGTAAGTTTTTATACATCTCATCCCAATCCAGCTAACCCCTATCCGTACAGTGGCAGCTGGTATTGGATGGTCTGCCATGGGTAACATAACTAGTTCTCCTATATTAGACCCATTGCCATGTTCGTCTTTATGACATCACAGAAGCGTTGTCCACGAGTCATGGAATGTTCCGCAAGAACGGTCAGTGCGAGGCAAGCAGAGATAGAGAGGAGAGCTGAACACTAACCCAGAGCGACTTGTAAATCACTTTTTACTTGTTTTGTTTATTTTTTTTACTTTTATTTCTTTTTTTTGGGAGTGTTTTCTACCATCCGCACACACTTTTGTGTGTGTGGAGGGGAAGGCAGCCTAATGGCTGCACCCGTAGCTGGAGGAAAGTTCCAACCACGGAGACGTCTCCCACATGCCAGGACATCCCTATACAGTCAGAGGCCTGAACACCACCAAAGGCCAACTGGCTTCACGGGGTATGTGATGGCAGTGCTTTATTATATCGTGTCAATTATTAAATGCCTGTTCAAAACACCAGAAAAGGCAAAGGACCGATATTCCAGACTGAAAAGTCCACCACCATATCCTACAATGCCCGAAATAGGCCGATTCGTACAACCTGCAGCAAACATCAGCGCAGAGCCAGAGGGTATGAAGGAACGCCTGATACTCACCAGAACAGTAGATGAGGAAGAGACAACAGCCACATTGCCCAGGAGCCCATCCCCATGCACCTGGATGGAGCTAACTCCCTCTCAAGCACGTATACTCCTCAGTATGCCTTACGACCATCAACCGCGTATTAAGGTGACTGCTAAACAAGGCTACAATCCTACACCACACCTGCCAGTCAGCTATACCACTGGAAAGATCATGCAAGTAATGCTGATGAGCCCACAGGATGTACAACGTGCCTACAAGAGAGATTTGGGTTTCCTTCCAAGTCCTAGGAAGATCATTCTCCCGAGAAGAGAATTCCGCGGCACTTTGATTTAGCCGGCGGAAAATGTAGTGGCGAGTTGCTTGCAGCAAGCACATACCATCTTCTGCACAGCTGCTTCTTAGACAGATTTTCCGGTTTTGACTATGGCTTGATCAATGGATCATGTTTCTATACTGCCGCCTGCCCTGACCTCTGCTTGTTTAAAGTTATGCATCTACACTGCCGCCTGCCCTGACCTTTGCTTGCTCAATGGATTATGTTTTTGAACTGCCGCCTGCCTGACCTCTGCTTGCTCAATGGATTGTTTCTGCACTGCCGCCTGCCTTGACCTCTGCTTGCTCAATGGATTATGTTTTTGAACTGCCGCCTACCCTGACCTCTGCTTGCTCAATGGATTATGTTTCTGCACTGCCGCCTGCCTTGACCTCTGCTTGCTCAGTGGATTATGTTTTTGAACTGCCGCCTGCCCTGACCTCTGCTTGCTCAATGGATTATGTTTTTGAACTGACGCCTGCCCTGACCTCTGCTTGCTCAATGGATTATGTTTCTGCACTGCCGCCTGCCTGACCTCTGCTTGCTCAATGGATTATGTTTTTGAACTGCCGCCTGCCCTGACCTCAGCTTGCTCAATGGATTATGTTTCTGCACTGCCGCCTGCCCTGACCTCAGCTTGCTCAATGGATTATGCTTCTGCACTGCCGCCTGCCCTGACCTCTGCTTGTTTCCGGTTATTAATCTGTGATACTAATAAAAATGTATATTATTCTGCACTATATGGACTGTGGGTCGTTTTTTTCTTTGGTTTTATGGTTGTTTCCGGTTATGTTTTTGCACTGCTGCCTGCCCTGACCTCTGCTTGTTTCCGGTTATGTTTCTGCACTGCTGCCTGCCCTGACCTTTGCTTGTTTCTGACTACTCATTTGCCTGCTGATTTTGTACTTCTTCCTCAATGCCTGCACTTTTAAGACCCCAGTAGAGCTAATTTATATAAATCCTGCATCCTAACAATGAAGCCGGGTTATAGGGCTTCTGATCACAATGGTAGGATGATGCCTCAATGTGAAGAAGGGTAGCACCAGTTCTTCACCTAACAGTATGGAATGCTTATCTAAAAAAATGAAAAAGGAACAGTACAGTATAGACAAAGGTCCCATAAACTCAACAAGAACAAACCATTAAGAACTTTAAGCATAAACATATGAGACAACAAACCAAGTGGCTCAGAATACCACATCCGACCCAACCAGCAGTTTTGTTGAAGGTATTTTCCTCTGATCTTTCGTTAAGAGGGTACAACATCTCAAATACATTAGACTGGTGTGGGTCTCCAACCATTTAGGAACCCTCAAATCAATAGTACAGGGGTCTTGAATCAGCCACAAAATTGCTTCAGGAAGAATTGGGTGGAGCACTGGTTTCATATGTACCCTGCCGCTCATGTCAAGGTCTATGAAAATAACCAAACACAAGGCTGAGTACTCAGATCTTATAGGAACCTCCCCAATAGTGAATGGCCATCTGTATATTCATAGTTCCCCAGGTCTGTAGACAGATGCGGGTTTCACGTCCGGGACCTCTGCCTATCAGACATTTATAGAATATTTTATGGATAACACATAAATGTATGGGAAAACTCCTCTTGTAAATAGTGCGCCTCAAGTTTCTTCTGCTGTTTGCAGTGGAATGTAGTCATCATAGCTAATATGAGGGAAGGATTCCTGAGAGGGGGTATACATCTACTATATCCATATTCTGTGGATATCTACCCTAATAAAGCTTATGGACGGTGAGTGCAGTGATGAGACCGACCCTTTATCAACATGTTCTGTCCCACAAACTAATGTAGTACACTGCACTGACCGCCGATAGACTTTATTCTCCAAAGACAATTTAAGTTTGTTATATGTATTAAAATACTTTTTTTCCCAGAATTATCTAAGAATTATCGACAAGGAAAATGGACTCAAGATAAAGCTTAGAAACATATATTTCTTTACAGCTCCTGATATAGGTATTGCGGTCTTTAAAAACAGTAGTCCCCAACTTCTGCCTCCTCAGCAAGTTATCCCCTAGCCATTGGTAGATCATAACTTGCTGATTACGGGTGTTTCACTGCCAGGACCCCCACCAATCCTAAGAACAGGGTGTCTGGAACAAGCGGCTGTTAAGAATGCGCAACAACACTTCTTTCATTATGGGACAATGATGGGGCTGATATGCTGATGATGGACTATGATGGGGCTGATGTGCTGATGATGGACTATGATGGGGCTGATGTGCTGATGATGGACTATGATGGGGTTGATGTGCTGATGATGGACTATGATGGGGCTGATGTGCTGATGATGAACTATGATTGGGATGATGAAGTCTGCAATAACAGAGCATAGCAGTACAACCCCTTAGCCTGGAGTGCCCTAACAAATAGCTGGGGAGGGTCCGAGCTCACAGTCAGACCTTAGAAGAAGAGTTAATAGTTTTGTTTCTTCTGTCTTAAAGGACAAAAAAGGCTTACAGTATATACTCGCGTATAAGTCGAGATTTTCAGCCCATTTTTTGGGGCTGAAAGTCCCCCTCTCGGCTTATACGCGAGTCATATACCGGGGGTCGGCCAGGGAGGGGGAGCGGGGGGTGTCGGAGATCATACTCACCTCTCCTGGCATGTTTCTGCAGCCCCCCGTGCTTATTCCATCTTCTCGGCGCTGTTCTTCCTGCTTTCAGCGGTCACGTGGTACGCTCATTACCCTCATTAATATGCACATATGTAATGAGCGGCACCACGTGACCGCAGAAAGCAGGAAGAACAGCACTGAGAAGATGGAACAAGCACGGGGGGCTGCAGAGACATGCCAGGAGAGGTGAGTATAACGGGGGGAGCCATATTCACCTGTGCCCCATTCCACCGCTGCGCATCGCTCTGCTGTCTTGCTTCCTCTGGCAGTGACGTTAAGGTCAGAGGGTGCCATGACGTAGTTAGCAGGCGCCCTCTGCCTGAACAGTCACTGCAGAGCCAGCAACGCTAAGGAGCAGCAGCTGCAGCAGTGACAAGGTGAGTATATAGTTTTTTTTTTCATTTTTTTAATTGAGGCTGCGGCAGCAGCATTGTAAGGGGCCACTAATCACTGTGCAGCAATACAAGGGGCCACTCATCACTGTGCAGCATTATAAGGGGCCACTCATCACTGTGCAGCATTATAAGGGGCCACTCATCACTGTGCAGCATTATAAGGGGCCACTCATCACTGTGCAGCATTATAAGGGGCCACTCATCACCTTGCAGCATTATAAGGGGCCACTCATCACCGTGCAGCATAATAAGGGGCCACTAATCACCGTGCAGCATAATAAGGAGCCACTAATCACTGCAGCATTTCAAGGGGCCACTAATCACTGTGCAGCATTATAAGGGGCCACTCATCACTGTGCAGCATTACAAGGGGCCACTCATCACTGTGCAGCATTACAAGGGGCCACTAATAACTGTGCAGCATTACAAGGGGCCACTAATCACTGTGCAGCATTACAAGGGGCCACTAATCACTGTGCAGCATTACAAGGGGCCACTAATCACTGTGCAGCATTATATGGGGCCAGTAATCACTGTGCAGCATTATATGGGGCCAGTAATCACTGTGCAGCATTATATGGGGCCACTCATCACTGTGCTGCATTATAAGAGGCCACTCATTACTGTGCAGCATTATAAGGGGGCCTCTCATTACTGTGCAGCATTATACGGGGCCACTAATCACTGTGCAGCATTACAAAGGGCCACTAATCACCGTGCAGCATAAGGGGCCACTAATCACTGCAGCATTTCAAGGGGCCACTAATCACTGTGCAGCATTATAAGTGGCCACTAATCACCGTGCAGCATTGTAAGGGGCCACTAATCAATGTGCAGCATTATAAGGGGCCACTAATCACTGTGCAGCATTATAAGGGGCCACTAATCACTGTGCAGCATTATAAGGGGCCACTAATCACTGTGCAGCATTATAAGGGGCCACTAATCATTGTGCAGCATTATAAGGGGCCACTCTCCATGCAGCATTATAAGGGGCCACCAATCACTGTGAAGCATTATATGGGGCATATGTTATTATGGACCATGTAATAGGGCTACCATTATTCACTGTGCAGCATTATTAGGCATATTTTTGTATGGAGCATCTTATGGAACCCATCATGAACTTTATGGAGCATTATATGGGGCCATCATGAACTTTATGGAGCATCTTATGGGGCCCATTTTATTTTTGAAATTTACCAGTAGCTTCGGCATTTTCCACCCTAGGTTTATAGGCGAGTCAATAAGTTTTCCCAGTTTTTTGTGACAAAATTAGGGTGGTCGGCTTATACATGGGTCGGCTTATACGCGAGTATATACGGACTTCTAAAGAAAATTGCCCCCAAGTTATTTTGAGCGACCCCGCCTGCTGTACCATCCTTGTGATTTACGAGAACGTTTCTCACTTCCTGCTAGGACAGCGGAAACCCAAGGAGTAAAGAGAGAAGGTCCTTATGGCTGCATGGAGTAATGCTGGAAATCTCTAAGTCTGCGGGGACAACAGAGACTTTAGAAGAAGGCAAACCAAGGTTTAGTGCTAGCACTAGTGTGAGAGAAGGTTTATACTACAGGAGAGAAGTGCTGTAACAGGAAAGAACCTAACAAATAAAAAAGATTGTAGACAAACCAGATTTTGCTATCTATTCATGTCATTGCCTTCCATATTACAGAGAAATTTCCCTAAATCCGGTATCTGATAATCCACAATGATGTATATTCAGGGTCGAACTGGGGTGTCTGGGGCCCACCAGGGGAATGGACTCTAGGGCCCCATCCTACAGCTATATGCTAATATCTGTCAGTCGTTATCCCCATTATAGTGGAGCATCGGCTGTAAAACACAGGCGGCTCCTGCACATCTACTGTGCACCCCCATAACTGGGATGTATAATTACGGTAGTTTACATTAATGTGGTTCTTTGGTTAAAACAATTTATCACCGATCCATGGGCTCTATAGGATAGCTGATCGCATACGTCCGACCATTAGAAACTGCACCGACCGGAAGAATGAGAAAGTTTTATCGTTGATAGGACACTTATCCCCATTTTAAAATGGAGCAGCAGGTTAGATATCTGACCGAAGCTTCATTCATTCTCTTTGGAGCTTCTATAAAAATACAAGTGCAGCCACTGAGGGAATGAATGGATCAGTTGTCAAGTCGGACATGCCACTCCAGTCTAATGGGGATAAAAAGTTCCACATTTTGCTGAATGGGTCCAAGTAGTTAGACCCCCCCAATCAATACGTTATCACTTGTCCTGTGAATAGGAGATTACGTTTTTCCACAGGAAACCCCTGTAAGTGCATCTCTGCCGCTGTTTACAAAGTATTTAATCTCTAATGGAAATAAAGAATATTCTCCTAATTAATATCAGAGAAGACTAATGACCGTCAAACACAACACAATCCACTGTACCAAGACCAATAATACCACATACAGGGGAGAAATACCACCACACCATGACCAGACCACATAGTACCCGCATCATATCACATAAAAGGCACAAATACAACCACACCATGACCAGACCACATATTACCACCACATAGTGACCGAATAATATGACATATTACCAGCATATAGGGACCAAATAATAATTCATACACGGAGAAATACTTCCACACTGTGAACAGTCCACAAATTACCACCACTTATTGATGGAATACTACAGTACTGATTATGAATACAAACCACAATAATAACAACACTGTTATTACCACCAGTGACATTATACACAGTACCTCTGTATATAGTGTCAGTGTACAGGTAATACAGTGATTACCAGTGACATTATACACAGGAGCTCAGTGATCACTGGCAACATTATTGTCAAGGTTTGCTCAGCTTGTGGGATTAGGTAGTTCAGAGGTTAATGTGGATGGCCTCACTCTGAGATTCTGGGAGGCTTTTTAAAGCCTCATTGTGGGCTCATTCCTCATCGTTTATACTCAGACCCTTGGCCGAGTGTGTGTGACCCTGGTGTGCTTTGTGACTGTAATACTTTATGCTTGTTTGGTTTTGATCTGGTTCTGTCCCTGTTACGAGTTCTGCCTGTCCCTCTTGTACTGCGTTGCTATCTCTGTGTATGACTCATTGCCTATGACCTGACTATTCTCTGATTGCCCCTCTTGTACTGTGCAGCTATCTCCATGTATGACTCATTGCTTACGTTCTGACTACTCTCTGCTCGCCCCTCTGGTATCGCGCCGCCCTCTCCATGTATGACCGCCCGTTTGTCTGACCTGAGTTCCCCTCGCCTCTACTCCAGGATTCCTGTAGTAGAGTCCTACAATCATCTTCAGAAGTGGGACACTAAGCCCCGCCCCCTGTGGTCACATGATCGTAGGTCCTTGTACTTCTTACTACCTTCAGCATCGCAGGTCCCGTCTGCCTCAACTTTCCCTGCAGTATCGGACCCCGGGCCCTCCCGCAGTAGGGGTGAGTCACGCTGCTCAGCCGTGGCAGTTCGCCGACGCTGACAGGATCCTGATATTTATACACAGAAGATCTGCATACAGTGTCAGTGTAATACAGTGACCACCAGTGAAATTATACACAGGAGCTTTTGGAAGTGCATTGAGCAGCAGGGTGGTTTGCTGGTGAAGGGAAAAAAAATCTCTTTAAATCTTCTGCCTGAGCGAGTGTAAACGAGCTGAGTGTGACCTGAGCGTAAGTGCGAACGGTGGTAAGTGTGTGACTTGTGATTCAGTGACTTTGGATTCAGGGAGTTTGCAAAGGAGGTATTACTGAATTGCTGTTATATTTTATTAATACTTTTTATTTATTTTTACTTATCTTTTCTGTCTGGTGCAATCCCCATTAGGAATGTGCTCCACTATTGCCAATGCCATCCAGTGTACGTCTTGCCGCATGTACGCAATCCTTGACCAGCCAGTCGAGGGTGCATACTGCTGTGCGAGATGTGAGCACATTGTGCATTTGGAAGCCCAGATACTGGATTTAAATGTGCAGCTGGCAACACTGAGATCAATAGACAATATGGAAAGGAGACTTCTACTCACTGAGCAGACGCTCAATGAGATAGATGAGGGGGGGATGCTAGGTTGGAGCTGCAGGACAGTGAAGCAGTAAGATGGGTGACAGTTAGAAGGTGGGGTAGACAGAAGAGTGCCAGGGAGGCTAGTCCTGATCTGGCACAACCCAATAAGTTTGCCAAGTTGGCAGATGAGGGGAGTGTCAGTGCAGGGGTAGCACTGCTGCAGCAAGGCATGTCCTCTGAAAGCCAGAGGAGTATATGCTCCAGTAAGGGGAGAAATAGGAGAGCAGGGCAGGCCAGACAGGTGCTGGTAGTGGGGGACTCAATTATTAGGGGAACAGATAGGGCAATCTGTCACAAAGAAAGGGATCGTCGAACGGTGTGCTGCCTATCTGGCGCGCAAGTCTGACACATCGCTGACCGGGTTGACAGATTACTGGGAGGGGCTGGTGAGGATCCAGCGGTCATGGTGCACATTGGTACAAATGACACAGAGGTAGGTGGAAGGTCCTTAAAGATGATTTCAGGGAATTAGGCTGCAATCTTAAGGCAAGGACCTCCAAGGTGGTATTTTTGGAAATATTTCCTGTACCACGTGCCACGCCAGAGAGGAGATTAGGGAAGTTAATAAGTGGTTCAAGAATTAGTGTAGGAAGGAGGGGTTTGGGTTCCTGGAGAACTGGGCCGACTTCTCAGTTGGCTACAGGTTCTACGCTAGGGACGGGCTGCACCTCAATGGGGAGGGTGCAGCTGTGCTGGGGAAAAAAATGGCTAGAAGGGTGGAGGAGTGTTTAAATTTGGAACTAGGGGAGGGTATTCATTTTATAAGAGGGGAAGACTGTGTAGATAGAGACCTGGGCACAAATAATGAAATTGGGGGTGGTAGTGGCATGGGGGGTGAGGTTAGAACAGTTAATAATTTAAGAAATAGAGGTACAGACATACATAAAGTGCATGTATACAAATGCCAGAAGCCTCGCCAACAAAATGGAGGACTTAGAATTAATTTTGTTGGAAGATAAGGTATATTGCACCCCCTCATAGGGTATAAGGCTGCCCCCTCATAGGGTATAATGCTTCTCCCCCCTCATAGGGTATAATGCACCCCCTCATAGGGTATAATGCTGCCCCCTCATAGGGTATAACACTAGATAGATAGATAGATAGATAGATATGTGATAATTAGATGTATAGATAGATAATAGATAGATAGATCTATGGATAGACAGATAGATATAAAGATATAAAGATAATAGATAGTGAAAGATATAGGTAGCTATAGAGATAGATAGACCTAGATAGATATAGATAGATAAATAGATAGATAGGGGATAAATAGATATATGGATAGATAGAAAGATAGATAGATAGATAGATAGATAGATATAAAGATAATAGATAGTGATAGCTATAGATAGGTATATAGATAGATAGATAGGGGATAAATAGATAGATCTATGGATAGATGATATATAGATGGATAGATATAAAGATAATAGATAGAGATAGATATAGATAGGTATAGAGATAGATGGATATAGACTATTTATATCTATCTATATCTACCTCTATATCTATCTATCTATCTATATCTATCTCTATATCTAAGATAGAGACAGATAGATATAGAGATAGAGATATAGATATACAGATAGAAATACATAGATATAGAGATATATAGATATAGAGACAGATAGATATAGAGATAGATATAGATAGATATAGAGATATATAAAAAACAAACCACAATACTCACCTCTCCTCCTGCTCCCACGCTGATGACGGCTTCAGTGTCAGCAGCTGACCCGTCTGCCAGACACACAGCGGGTGCGCGATGAAGTGACGTCATCGCGCATCGGCTGTGAGTCAGGAGCAGAGGGGACTGATGGGAGAGAGATGCTCTCTCTTCCACTGCAATTGAGCGCGGCGCCGGCTGCCTAGGTTGGGGAGCGGGGCCCCGGGGTGAGTGAAGGCCGAGAGTGAATGAATATTCATTTCTCTTTAGTAGTGGGGACAGTGGCTCCTGCCTCCTGACACCCGCTGCTGCTCCGCTGGCAGGGCCCCCATAGCAGCTGTGTGGCACTGGCTGGGGGCCCCTGGAGCAGTGGGGGCCCTAGGCAACTGCTGTCCCTGTATACCAGTAGAGGTGCCAGGGCCCACCAGATGCCAGGGCCCACCGGAGAATCAGTCCGACGCTACCTGTCTGTATATATAATGTCAGTGTACAAGTAATAGAATGATCACTGGAGACATACACAGGAGTTCTGTATATAGTGTATAGTGTACAGGTAATACAGTGACTCACCAGTAACATTATACACAGGAGCTCTGCATATAGTCAGCGTACAGGTAATACAAGGATCACCAGTGACATTATACACAGGAGCTCTGTATATACTATATAATGTAAGTGTCCAGGTAAATCACTGACTTACCAGTGACCTCTGTATTTGTAGCGATTCATCTTCGCTTTTCTTCCTCTTCCAGCCAGGACACGTTTGCTGCAGAAAATAACACACTATACTTGATCACTTCTAGACCACATTCCCCACTTTCCCCCCCGACTTCTACACTTTATGTGTAAAGGTCAGCCAGGGCAGTAGTCGTGGCTGAGTATTTCGGGTTCGGGCATTGTATACCCTGACCTCCCTCTACAGGAAAACGGTACCTCTTCTCTTGCATGGTACGGTGAATACTCACCGTGCCGTCAGCGTCCCCTTTGCTACGCCGACTTGATGCTGATCCTTGATCCCAATGAATAGAGACACAGTCCAGGGCAACTCTTAACTGAGCAAATTTATTTTCTTCAGGACACAGCACATCCACATAGTTTCCAGCATTTTCATCACAGTAAAGACAGCACATTACTTCATCTTTCCCTTCACTGTTCCTTGCAGTGTTTCCGTTTGACGAAGCGTCTCAGATGGCTCCTCAGTGTCCTCCCTGTATAGCGTCACCACGGTGAAGCGCTCTCCAGCATGTTTCGCCCCGGACATCAGAGATTCAGCCCACGTAGCTTTCCACCACATTCTGGAGTGACCTGCCCGTACCCTTTTACGGTAACCTTCAATCTTCCTCTGTTTACTTACACTCTTTTCCACTTTATTGCTGATTCTGCAGTACCGTGTTCTTCTCTAGATGGCTGGGCATCAGCTTTAACATCACGGGGTAGTTAGGCAGCTCAGGCATATAGCCCACCCGAGCACAAAGGGGTCAGGCCTCTGACTGCCTGAAACTGGAAGACCATCCTGGCTTATTCTCCAGCTATCCCCTCCTACAGTTAACTCCTATATGTCCTACAGCTACATCTACTGTGCAATGAGCTCAGTGCCCCATCTAGTGACCATAGCCCAGACTGCACTGTCCCTACCAAGTACAAGGTGCAGAAACATAGCTTATGCTATATAAATAATACAGCAACATGAAATATACGATAATGCGCAACAATGGTATAACATATATATAAATATATATACAAGTACAACAGCAACATGGGGGTTTAAAGGGGTAAGACTCTCAACCCCTTACACATGTCTACATATTGATATTAGTCATGTATTATACTACAGCACAGGCACCATTTTGATGAATGCAAACCTTTTTTTTGTAACCCCACAAACACCCGGAGCACCAGAATCTCAATAACTGAAATTTACAAATACAGATTACACAACAACCACAAGATGCATTTCATCACCCAGGTCACCTCATTTTAATCAGTATAACAGCGTAGACCTGACACTGTCTGTACTTTACTGTTCACAATCCTGCTGACAGGATCCCTTTAAATCTAAATTTTAATAACTTTATTCTTTTCTGCGCTAAACGTCCCCCAAACCCTGAGGACGGCGAGTATACCTTGGTTGTGTTTTGCTGTATGTGTATACAAAAGTAAAAGAAGAGCACCTATCAGGGGCTCAGAAAAGCTGGGTGGCATGTGTGCTAGTGTGTGACCCAGCGCAGGTGTCTCACTGGCCTATCAAAACAGTGACCGATAGCAGCAAACAGTGTGATGTGGATGTGAGAACTGTCTGCGGGGTGCGCTTAGGTAAGTGGACAAAAGAATATGGGAGGTTCACCTTTATAGTAACATCCCAGGGCAGGTGTGTCGTGAGCAAGTGGTGTTCAAGAAATATTGGTGGCAGTGGTTGTGACTTATCCTGACACACAATGTACAGGGAAATGGGAAAATTGTGAAAAAAAACGCAATTCTGACCTTAATTATGTTTACGGCGTACATTATGTGGTAAAAATGACCATGTAATATGATTCTCCTCATCAGTATGATTACAGAGATACTAAACGTGCCCAGATTTTTAAATTATTTTAGTGGTAGAAAAAAAATCAAGACTTTGAAATAAAAAATATGTTGGAGTTTGTGTTGCCATTTTCCGAGACCCGTAGTTTTACTTTTTCGTTCAATAGAGCTATGAGAGGGATTATTTTTTCATAAGGCGAGACGTTATTATGGATATTACTTTGGGATACATATGACATTTTAGTTGCTTGTTACGTATTTTAAGTGGTATTGCAGCGACCAAAAAATACCGCAATGTTGGCGTTTTTAAATTTTTTGTGTTTACCAATTGGGTTAATTATTTTTATATTTTGATAGCTCGGACTTTGCTGGATGTGGCGATATCACTTGACATTTTTTTTTATGTTCATTTTCAATGGAGGAAAATTGAACTTTTATGAGTTTTTTTTCAGATTTGTTTAAATCTTTTTTTGTTGTTTTACTTTTCTTTTCACTTCATTTATCGCTCCCTAAGGCCCCTTTCACACTTCAGTTTTTTGCAATCAGTCACAATCCGTCAGGTTTTGACAAAAACGGATCCTCAATTTTTTTTGGAGGATCCGTTTTTTCCCCATTGACTTGCATTAATGGCGGATTGTGACGGATGGCTGTCCGTTTCATCAGTTTTTTTTTTGAGGATCCGCCAAAAGTTGCTGTCCGTCACCATCCTCAAAGATTTCAAAACGGAGCTTGCAACAAAACTCTCTCTCTCTCTCTCTCCTTCCCGACCAGCATTTCCTTTAAATTTCCTCATTTTCAGGATCCTGTGCCATCTGTTCACATCAGTTCAGAACGGATCCGCTTGTCTGCCTTTTTGGCGGATTTGAACTGATGCAAAAAACTGAAGTGTGAAAGAGGCCTAAGCTGTACTACATACAGGGGCTAATGGTGCAGCAGAAGTGTGAACTTTTTGATGCTTTTGTTTAATATTTTCCACTATATTATATGGAGAGCATAAAAAACGCATGCAAAATTCCAATGAAGTCTCCAATTGTGGAACTGAAGCATTCCTCTACTAAAAAAAATGCATTCGAAAAAACTGCCACAAAAAAATACAATAAAAAGTTTTGATTGCTTTAGTGCGAATACCTATGGAAACAATGCAGCACTTCTGCACGTGTGAACATGGCCCAGGAGAGACTCTGGACAATTTGTATGTTCTACACCAGGTTCACACTTGGGGTTATTTATTTTTTTATCACTACTTAGAATTACAGACAAATTAAAAAAAGTGATCTGAGCCAATTATATGGAAAAAATACAATATTATTTAACATTTATTCTGAAGCTATATGAAATAATTCCGACTACAGCAATGGTCTGTGCCCATCACGGGTGATCCGTGTTACCGGGAAGAGAGGAGGAGACATTCCTACAAGGAGCTGACAATAGATACATCACATTATCTCACATATGAGGATACAGAATTATACAGGTTTGAAAATATCAAATAGAAAGATTTGCCTGTAAACAGGTAAAAAAGCAAAAACAGTAAATAAAGCAATGACTTGCGCTATTGTACCGGTAAGTTTTTATACATCTCATCCCAATCCAGCTAACCCCTATCCGTACAGTGGCAGCTGGTATTGGATGGTCTGCCATGGGTAACATAACTAGTTCTCCTATATTAGACCCATTGCCATGTTCGTCTTTATGACATCACAGAAGCGTTGTCCACGAGTCATGGAATGTTCCGCAAGAACGGTCAGTGCGAGGCAAGCAGAGATAGAGAGGAGAGCTGAACACTAACCCAGAGCGACTTGTAAATCACTTTTTACTTGTTTTGTTTATTTTTTTTACTTTTATTTCTTTTTTTTGGGAGTGTTTTCTACCATCCGCACACACTTTTGTGTGTGTGGAGGGGAAGGCAGCCTAATGGCTGCACCCGTAGCTGGAGGAAAGTTCCAACCACGGAGACGTCTCCCACATGCCAGGACATCCCTATACAGTCAGAGGCCTGAACACCACCAAAGGCCAACTGGCTTCACGGGGTATGTGATGGCAGTGCTTTATTATATCGTGTCAATTATTAAATGCCTGTTCAAAACACCAGAAAAGGCAAAGGACCGATATTCCAGACTGAAAAGTCCACCACCATATCCTACAATGCCCGAAATAGGCCGATTCGTACAACCTGCAGCAAACATCAGCGCAGAGCCAGAGGGTATGAAGGAACGCCTGATACTCACCAGAACAGTAGATGAGGAAGAGACAACAGCCACATTGCCCAGGAGCCCATCCCCATGCACCTGGATGGAGCTAACTCCCTCTCAAGCACGTATACTCCTCAGTATGCCTTACGACCATCAACCGCGTATTAAGGTGACTGCTAAACAAGGCTACAATCCTACACCACACCTGCCAGTCAGCTATACCACTGGAAAGATCATGCAAGTAATGCTGATGAGCCCACAGGATGTACAACGTGCCTACAAGAGAGATTTGGGTTTCCTTCCAAGTCCTAGGAAGATCATTCTCCCGAGAAGAGAATTCCGCGGCACTTTGATTTAGCCGGCGGAAAATGTAGTGGCGAGTTGCTTGCAGCAAGCACATACCATCTTCTGCACAGCTGCTTCTTAGACAGATTTTCCGGTTTTGACTATGGCTTGATCAATGGATCATGTTTCTATACTGCCGCCTGCCCTGACCTCTGCTTGTTTAAAGTTATGCATCTACACTGCCGCCTGCCCTGACCTTTGCTTGCTCAATGGATTATGTTTTTGAACTGCCGCCTGCCTGACCTCTGCTTGCTCAATGGATTGTTTCTGCACTGCCGCCTGCCTTCACCTCTGCTTGCTCAGTGGATTATGTTTTTGAACTGCCGCCTACCCTGACCTCTGCTTGCTCAATGGATTATGTTTTTGAACTGCCGCCTACCCTGACCTCTGCTTGCTCAATGGATTATGTTTCTGCACTGCCGCCTGCCTTGACCTCTGCTTGCTCAGTGGATTATGTTTTTGAACTGCCGCCTGCCCTGACCTCTGCTTGCTCAATGGATTATGTTTTTGAACTGACGCCTGCCCTGACCTCTGCTTGCTCAATGGATTATGTTTCTGCACTGCCGCCTGCCTGACCTCTGCTTGCTCAATGGATTATGTTTTTGAACTGCCGCCTGCCCTGACCTCAGCTTGCTCAATGGATTATGTTTCTGCACTGCCGCCTGCCCTGACCTCAGCTTGCTCAATGGATTATGCTTCTGCACTGCCGCCTGCCCTGACCTCTGCTTGTTTCCGGTTATTAATCTGTGATACTAATAAAAATGTATATTATTCTGCACTATATGGACTGTGGGTCGTTTTTTTTCTTTGGTTTTATGGTTGTTTCCGGTTATGTTTTTGCACTGCTGCCTGCCCTGACCTCTGCTTGTTTCCGGTTATGTTTCTGCACTGCTGCCTGCCCTGACCTTTGCTTGTTTCTGACTACTCATTTGCCTGCTGATTTTGTACTTCTTCCTCAATGCCTGCACTTTTAAGACCCCAGTAGAGCTAATTTATATAAATCCTGCATCCTAACAATGAAGCCGGGTTATAGGGCTTCTGATCACAATGGTAGGATGATGCCTCAATGTGAAGAAGGGTAGCACCAGTTCTTCACCTAACAGTATGGAATGCTTATCTAAAAAAATGAAAAAGGAACAGTACAGTATAGACAAAGGTCCCATAAACTCAACAAGAACAAACCATTAAGAACTTTAAGCATAAACATGTGAGACAACAAACCAAGTGGCTCAGAATACCACATCCGACCCAACCAGCAGTTTTGTTGAAGGTATTTTCCTCTGATCTTTCGTTAAGAGGGTACAACATCTCAAATACATTAGACTGGTGTGGGTCTCCAACCATTTAGGAACCCTCAAATCAATAGTACAGGGGTCTTGAATCAGCCACAAAATTGCTTCAGGAAGAATTGGGTGGAGCACTGGTTTCATATGTACCCTGCCGCTCATGTCAAGGTCTATGAAAATAACCAAACACAAGGCTGAGTACTCAGATCTTATAGGAACCTCCCCAATAGTGAATGGCCATCTGTACATTCATAGTTCCCCAGGTCTGTAGACAGATGCGGGTTTCACGTCCGGGACCTCTGCCTATCAGACATTTATAGAATATTTTATGGATAACACATAAATGTATGGGAAAACTCCTCTTGTAAATAGTGCGCCTCAAGTTTCTTCTGCTGTTTGCAGTGGAATGTAGTCATCATAGCTAATATGAGGGAAGGATTCCTGAGAGGGGGTATACATCTACTATATCCATATTCTGTGGATATCTACCCTAATAAAGCTTATGGACGGTGAGTGCAGTGATGAGACCGACCCTTTATCAACATGTTCTGTCCCACAAACTAATGTAGTACACTGCACTGACCGCCGATAGACTTTATTCTCCAAAGACAATTTAAGTTTGTTATATGTATTAAAATACTTTTTTTCCCAGAATTATCTAAGAATTATCGACAAGGAAAATGGACTCAAGATAAAGCTTAGAAACATATATTTCTTTACAGCTCCTGATATAGGTATTGCGGTCTTTAAAAACAGTAGTCCCCAACTTCTGCCTCCTCAGCAAGTTATCCCCTAGCCATTGGTAGATCATAACTTGCTGATTACGGGTGTTTCACTGCCAGGACCCCCACCAATCCTAAGAACAGGGTGTCTGGAACAAGCGGCTGTTAAGAATGCGCAACAACACTTCTTTCATTATGGGACAATGATGGGGCTGATATGCTGATGATGGACTATGATGGGGCTGATGTGCTGATGATGGACTATGATGGGGCTGATGTGCTGATGATGGACTATGATGGGGTTGATGTGCTGATGATGGACTATGATGGGGCTGATGTGCTGATGATGAACTATGATTGGGATGATGAAGTCTGCAATAACAGAGCATAGCAGTACAACCCCTTAGCCTGGAGTGCCCTAACAAATAGCTGGGGAGGGTCCGAGCTCACAGTCAGACCTTAGAAGAAGAGTTAATAGTTTTGTTTCTTCTGTCTTAAAGGACAAAAAAGGCTTACAGTATATACTCGCGTATAAGTCGAGATTTTCAGCCCATTTTTTGGGGCTGAAAGTCCCCCTCTCGGCTTATACGCGAGTCATATACCGGGGGTCGGCCAGGGAGGGGGAGCGGGAGGGGGTGTCGGAGATCATACTCACCTCTCCTGGCATGTTTCTGCAGCCCCCCGTGCTTATTCCATCTTCTCGGCGCTGTTCTTCCTGCTTTCAGCGGTCACGTGGTACGCTCATTACCCTCATTAATATGTACATATGTAATGAGCGGCACCACGTGACCGCAGAAAGCAGGAAGAACAGCACTGAGAAGATGGAACAAGCACGGGGGGCTGCAGAGACATGCCAGGAGAGGTGAGTATAACGGGGGGAGCCATATTCACCTGTGCCCCATTCCACCGCTGCGCATCGCTCTCCTGTCTTGCTTCCTCTGGCAGTGACGTTAAGGTCAGAGGGTGCCATGACGTAGTTAGCAGGCGCCCTCTGCCTGAACAGTCACTGCAGAGCCAGCAACGCTGAGGAGCAGCAGCTGCAGCAGTGACAAGGTGAGTATATAGTTTTTTTTTTCATTTTTTTAATTGAGGCTGCGGCAGCAGCATTGTAAGGGGCCACTAATCACTGTGCAGCAATACAAGGGGCCACTCATCACTGTGCAGCATTATAAGGGGCCACTCATCACTGTGCAGCATTATAAGGGGCCACTCATCACTGTGCAGCATTATAAGGGGCCACTCATCACCTTGCAGCATTATAAGGGGCCACTCATCACCGTGCAGCATAATAAGGGGCCACTAATCACCGTGCAGCATAATAAGGAGCCACTAATCACTGCAGCATTTCAAGGGGCCACTAATCACTGTGCAGCATTATAAGGGGCCACTCATCACTGTGCAGCATTACAAGGGGCCACTCATCACTGTGCAGCATTACAAGGGGCCACTAATAACTGTGCAGCATTACAAGGGGCCACTAATCACTGTGCAGCATTACAAGGGGCCACTAATCACTGTGCAGCATTACAAGGGGCCACTAATCACTGTGCAGCATTATATGGGGCCAGTAATCACTGTGCAGCATTATATAGGGCCAGTAATCACTGTGCAGCATTATATGGGGCCACTCATCACTGTGCTGCATTATAAGAGGCCACTCATCACTGTGCAGCATTATAAGGGGGCCTCTCATCACTGTGCAGCATTATACGGGGCCACTAATCACTGTGCAGCATTACAAAGGGCCACTAATCACCGTGCAGCATAAGGGGCCACTAATCACTGCATTTCAAGGGGCCACTAATCACTGTGCAGCATTATAAGTGGCCACTAATCACCGTGCAGCATTGTAAGGGGCCACTAATCAATGTGCAGCATTATAAGGGGCCACTAATCACTGTGCAGCATTATAAGGGGCCACTAATCACTGTGCAGCATTATAAGGGGCCACTAATCACTGTGCAGCATTATAAGGGGCCACTAATCATTGTGCAGCATTATAAGGGTCCACTCTCCATGCAGCATTATAAGGGGCCACCAATCACTGTGCAGCATTATATGGGGCATATGTTATTATGGACCATGTTATAGGGCTACCATTATTCACTGTGCAGCATTATTAGGCATATTTTTGTATGGAGCATCTTATGGAACCCATCATGAACTTTATGGAGCATTATATGGGGCCATCATGAACTTTATGGAGCATCTTATGGGGCCCATTTTATTTTTGAAATTTACCAGTAGCTTCGGCATTTTCCACCCTAGGTTTATAGGCGAGTCAATAAGTTTTCCCAGTTTTTTGTGACAAAATTAGGGTGGTCGGCTTATACATGGGTCGGCTTATACACGAGTATATACGGACTTCTAAAGAAAATTGCCCCCAAGTTATTTTGAGCGACCCCGCCTGCTGTACCATCCTTGTGATTTACGAGAACGTTTCTCACTTCCTGCTAGGACAGCGGAAACCCAAGGAGTAAAGAGAGAAGGTCCTTATGGCTGCATGGAGTAATGCTGGAAATCTCTAAGTCTGCGGGGACAACAGAGACTTTAGAAGAAGGCAAACCAAGGTTTAGTGCTAGCACTAGTGTGAGAGAAGGTTTATACTACAGGACAGAAGTGCTGTAACAGGAAAGAACCTAACAAATAAAAAAGATTGTAGACAAACCAGATTTTGCTATCTATTCATGTCATTGCCTTCCATATTACAGAGAAATTTCCCTAAATCCGGTATCTGATAATCCACAATGATGTATATTCAGGGTCGAACTGGGGTGTCTGGGGCCCACCAGGGGAATGGACTCTAGGGCCCCATCCTACAGCTATATGCTAATATCTGTCAGTCGTTATCCCCATTATAGTGGAGCATCGGCTGTAAAACACAGGCGGCTCCTGTACATCTACTGTGCATCCCCATAACTGGGATGTATAATTACGGTAGTTTACATTAATGTGGTTCTTTGGTTAAAACAATTTATCACCGATCCATGGGCTCTATAGGATAGCTGATCGCATACGTCCGACCATTAGAAACTGCACCGACCGGAAGAATGAGAAAGTTTTATCGTTGATAGGACACTTATCCCCATTTTAAAATGGAGCAGCAGGTTAGATATCTGACCGAAGCTTCATTCATTCTCTTTGGAGCTTCTATAAAAATACAAGTGCAGCCACTGAGGGAATGAATGGATCAGTGGTCAAGTCGGACATGCCACTCCAGTCTAATGGGGATAAAAAGTTCCACATTTTGCTGAATGGGTCCAAGTAGTTAGACCCCCCCCAATCAATACGTTATCACTTGTCCTGTGAATAGGAGATTACGTTTTTCCACAGGAAACCCCTGTAAGTGCATCTCTGCTGCTGTTTACAAAGTATTTAATCTCTAATGGAAATAAAGAATATTCTCCTAATTAATATCAGAGAAGACTAATGACCGTCAAACACAACACAATCCACTGTACCAAGACCAATAATACCACATACAGGGGAGAAATACCACCACACCATGACCAGACCACATAGTACCCGCATCATATCACATAAAAGGCACAAATACAACCACACCATGACCAGACCACATATTACCACCACATAGTGACCGAATAATATGACATATTACCAGCATATAGGGACCAAATAATAATTCATACACGGAGAAATACTTCCACACTGTGAACAGTCCACAAATTACCACCACTTATTGATGGAATACTACAGTACTGATTATGAATACAAACCACAATAATAACAACACTGTTATTACCACCAGTGACATTATACACAGTACCTCTGTATATAGTGTCAGTGTACAGGTAATATAGTGATTACCAGTGACATTATACACAGGAGCTCAGTGATCACTGGCAACATTATTGTCAAGGTTTGCTCAGCTTGTGGGATTAGGTAGTTCAGAGGTTAATGTGGATGGCCTCACTCTGAGATTCTGGGAGGCTTTTTAAAGCCTCATTGTGGGCTCATTCCTCATCGTTTATACTCAGACCCTTGGCCGAGTGTGTGTGACCCTGGTGTGCTTTGTGACTGTAATACTTTATGCTTGTTTGGTTTTGATCTGGTTCTGTCCCTGTTACGAGTTCTGCCTGTCCCTCTTGTACTGCGTTGCTATCTCTGTGTATGACTCATTGCCTATGACCTGACTATTCTCTGATTGCCCCTCTTGTACTGTGCAGCTATCTCCATGTATGACTCATTGCTTATGTTCTGACTACTCTCTGCTCGCCCCTCTGGTATCGCGCCGCCCTCTCCATGTATGACCGCCCGTTTGTCTGACCTGAGTTCCCCTCGCCTCTACTCCAGGATTCCTGTAGTAGAGTCCTACAATCATCTTCAGAAGTGGGACACTAAGCCTCGCCCCCTGTGGTCACATGATCGTAGGTCCTTGTACTTCTTACTACCTTCAGCATCGCAGGTCCCGTCTGCCTCAACTTTCCCTGCAGTATCGGACCCCGGGCCCTCCCGCAGTAGGGGTGAGTCACGCTGCTCAGCCATGGCAGTTCGCCGACGCTGACAGGATCCTGATATTTATACACAGAAGATCTGCATACAGTGTCAGTGTAATACAGTGACCACCAGTGAAATTATACACAGGAGCTTTTGGAAGTGCATTGAGCAGCAGGGTGGTTTGCTGGTGAAGGGAAAAAAAATCTCTTTAAATCTTCTGCCTGAGCGAGTGTAAGCGAGCTGAGTGTGACCTGAGCGTCAGTGCGAACGGTGGTAAGTGTGTGACTTGTGATTCAGTGACTTTGGATTCAGGGAGTTTGCAAAGGAGGTATTACTGAATTGCTGTTATATTTTATTAATACTTTTTATTTATTTTTACTTAGCTTTTCTGTCTGGTGCAATCCCCATTAGGAATGTGCTCCACTATTGCCAATGCCATCCAGTGTACGTCTTGACGCATGTACGCAATCCTTGACCAGCCAGTCGAGGGTGCATACTGCTGTGCGAGATGTGAGCACATTGTGCATTTGGAAGCCCAGATACTGGATTTAAATGTGCAGCTGGCAACACTGAGATCAATAGACAATATGGAAAGGAGACTTCTACTCACTGAGCAGACGCTCAATGAGATAGATGAGGGGGGGATGCTAGGTTGGAGCTGCAGGACAGTGAAGCAGTAAGATGGGTGACAGTTAGAAGGTGGGGTAGACAGAAGAGTGCCAGGGAGGCTAGTCCTGATCTGGCACAACCCAATAAGTTTGCCAAGTTGGCAGATGAGGGGAGTGTCAGTGCAGGGGTAGCACTGCTGCAGCAAGGCATGTCCTCTGAAAGCCAGAGGAGTATATGCTCCAGTAAGGGGAGAAATAGGAGAGCAGGGCAGGCCAGACAGGTGCTGGTAGTGGGGGACTCAATTATTAGGGGAACAGATAGGGCAATCTGTCACAAAGAAAGGGATCGTCGAACGGTGTGCTGCCTATCTGGCGCGCAAGTCTGACACATCGCTGACCGGGTTGACAGATTACTGGGAGGGGCTGGTGAGGATCCAGCGGTCATGGTGCACATTGGTACAAATGACACAGAGGTAGGTGGAAGGTCCTTAAAGATGATTTCAGGGAATTAGGCTGCAATCTTAAGGCAAGGACTTCCAAGGTGGTATTTTTGGAAATATTTCCTGTACCACGTGCCACGCCAGAGAGGAGATTAGGGAAGTTAATAAGTGGTTCAAGAATTAGTGTAGGAAGGAGGGGTTTGGGTTCCTGGAGAACTGGGCCGACTTCTCAGTTGGCTACAGGTTCTACGCTAGGGACGGGCTGCACCTCAATGGGGAGGGTGCAGCTGTGCTGGGGAAAAAAATGGCTAGAAGGGTGGAGGAGTGTTTAAACTTGGAACTAGGGGAGGGTATTCATTTTATAAGAGGGGAAGACTGTGTAGATAGAGACCTGGGCACAAATAATGAAATTGGAGGTGGTAGTGGCATGGGGGGTGAGGTTAGAACAGTTAATAATTTAAGAAATAGAGGTACAGACATACATAAAGTGCATGTATACAAATGCCAGAAGCCTCGCCAACAAAATGGAGGACTTAGAATTAATTTTGTTGGAAGATAAGGTATATTGCACCCCCTCATAGGGTATAAGGCTGCCCCCTCATAGGGTATAATGCTTCTCCCCCCTCATAGGGTATAATGCACCCCCTCATAGGGTATAATGCTGCCCCCTCATAGGGTATAACACTAGATAGATAGATAGATATGTGATAATTAGATGTATAGATAGATAATAGATAGATAGATCTATGGATAGACAGATAGAAATAAAGATATAAAGATAATAGATAGTGAAAGATATAGGTAGCTATAGAGATAGATAGATAGACCTAGATAGATATAGATAGATAAATAAATAGATAGGGGATAAATAGATATATGGATAGATAGATAGATAGATATAAAGATAATAGATAGTGATAGCTATAGATAGGTATATAGATAGATAGATAGATAGATAGGGGATAAATAGATCTATGGATACATGATATATAGATGGATAGATATAAAGATAATAGATAGAGATAGATATAGATAGGTATAGAGATAGATGGATATAGACTATTTATATCTATCTATATCTACCTCTATATCTATCTATCTATCTATCTATATCTATCTCTATATCTAAGATAGAGACAGATAGATATAGAGATAGAGATATAGATATACAGATAGAAATAGATAGATATAGAGATATATAGATATAGAGACAGATAGATATAGAGATAGATATAGATAGATATAGAGATATATAAAAAACAAACCACAATACTCACCTCTCCTCCTGCTCCCACGCTGATGACGGCTTCAGTGTCAGCAGCTGACCCGTCTGCCAGACACACAGCGGGTGCGCGATGAAGTGACGTCATCGCGCATCGGCTGTGAGTCAGGAGCAGAGGGGACTGATGGGAGAGAGATGCTCTCTATTCCACTGAAATTGAGCACAGCGCCGGCTGCCTAGGTTGGGGAGCGGGGCCCCGGGGTGAGTGGAGGCCGAGAGTGAATGAATATTCATTTCTCTTTAGTAGTGGGGACAGTGGCTCCTGCCTCCTGACACCCGCTGCTGCTCCGCTGGCAGGGCCCCCATAGCAGCTGTGTGGCACTGGCTGGGGGCCCCTGGAGCAGTGGGGGCCCTAGGCAACTGCTGTCCCTGTATACCAGTAGAGGTGCCAGGGCCCACCAGATGCCAGGGCCCACCGGAGAATCAGTCCGACGCTACCTGTCTGTATATATAATGTCAGTGTACAAGTAATAGAATGATCACTGGAGACATACACAGGAGTTCTGTATATAGTGTATAGTGTACAGGTAATACAGTGACTCACCAGTAACATTATACACAGGAGCTCTGCATATAGTCAGCGTACAGGTAATACAAGGATCACCAGTGACATTATACACAGGAGCTCTGTATATACTATATAATGTAAGTGTCCAGGTAAATCACTGACTTACCAGTGACCTCTGTATTTGTAGCGATTCATCTTCGCTTTTCTTCCTCTTCCAGTGTAAAATAATGCATATCCTGTAAAATACTCAGGACTAGTTACCAGATAAAAATATAGTGGTTTATTTGGTTTCTTCCATCAAAGAAAGGTTATTACAGAAAAACAGGTGAATAAAAATAAGTGAAAGAGATATTGTCCATTGTTCATAGCAAAAGCTTTCCATCTTCATTCTCTGAGATCCCACATGGCAAAAGCAACATGTATTCTTCTTCTCTCCGAGATCCTGAATAGCAAATGCCTGCTGTGTCTCAGTTTGGCTTCTCACATCGCCGTCAAGTAATATACCAGCTGTTGAGTTATGTCATGGCCCAACACAGGCGACATCTTCGTGTCTGTCTCTCATGATGGTGAGGGAAGAAGAGCAGCGACCTCTACAGTTAGCCATGAATTATATACGTCTCCTAAAGCACGTGGTCTCTACATATATGGAGCTGTCTTTCTACCATGAGCCAAGCTTAAAAATAGCCTATGTCATGTAAGCTAAAGCATTCTACAGAACTGGGTCTTATAAGAAATTAACGGATTATTAATATTTAACATCCAGCCAGGACACGTTTGCTGCAGAAAATAACACACTATACTTGATCACTTCTAGACCACATTCCCCACTTTCCCCCCCGACTTCTACACTTTATGTGTAAAGGTCAGCCAGGGCAGTAGTCGTGGCTGAGTATTTCGGGTTCGGGCATTGTATACCCTGACCTCCCTCTACAGGAAAACGGTACCTCTTCTCTTGCATGGTACGGTGAATACTCACCGTGCCGTCAGCGTCCCCTTTGCTACGCCGACTTGATGCTGATCCTTGATCCCAATGAATAGAGACACAGTCCAGGGCAACTCTTAACTGAGCAAATTTATTTTCTTCAGGACACAGCACATCCACATAGTTTCCAGCATTTTCATCACAGTAAAGACAGCACATTACTTCATCTTTCCCTTCACTGTTCCTTGCAGTGTTTCCGTTTGACGAAGCGTCTCAGATGGCTCCTCAGTGTCCTCCCTGTATAGCGTCACCATGGTGAAGCGCTCTCCAGCATGTTTCGCCCCGGACATCAGAGATTCAGCCCACGTAGCTTTCCACCACATTCTGGAGTGACCTGCCCGTACCCTTTTACGGTAACCTTCAATCTTCCTCTGTTTACTTACACTCTTTTCCACTTTATTGCTGATTCTGCAGTACCGTGTTCTTCTCTAGATGGCTGGGCATCAGCTTTAACATCACGGGGTAGTTAGGCAGCTCAGGCATATAGCCCACCCGAGCACAAAGGGGTCAGGCCTCTGACTGCCTGAAACTGGAAGACCATCCTGGCTTATTCTCCAGCTATCCCCTCCTACAGTTAACTCCTATATGTCCTACAGCTACATCTACTGTGCAATGAGCTCAGTGCCCCATCTAGTGACCATAGCCCAGACTGCACTGTCCCTACCAAGTACAAGGTGCAGAAACATAGCTTATGCTATATAAATAATACAGCAACATGAAATATACGATAATGCGCAACAATGGTATAACATATATATAAATATATATACAAGTACAACAGCAACATGGGGGTTTAAAGGGGTAAGACTCTCAACCCCTTACACATGTCTACATATTGATATTAGTCATGTATTATACTACAGCACAGGCACCATTTTGATGAATGCAAACCTTTTTTTTGTAACCCCACAAACACCCGGAGCACCAGAATCTCAATAACTGAAATTTACAAATACAGATTACACAACAACCACAAGATGCATTTCATCACCCAGGTCACCTCATTTTAATCAGTATAACAGCGTAGACCTGACACTGTCTGTACTTTACTGTTCACAATCCTGCTGACAGGATCCCTTTAAATCTAAATTTTAATAAGTTTGTTCTTTTCTGCGCTAAACGTCCCCCAAACCCTGAGGACGGCGAGTATACCTTGGTTGTGTTTTGCTGTATGTGTATACAAAAGTAAAAGAAGAGCACCTATCAGGGGCTCAGAAAAGCTGGGTGGCATGTGTGCTAGTGTGTGACCCAGCGCAGGTGTCTCACTGGCCTATCAAAACAGTGACCGATAGCAGCAAACAGTGTGATGTGGATGTGAGAACTGTCTGCGGGGTGCGCTTAGGTGAGTGGACAAAAGAATATGGGAGGTTCACCTTTATAGTAACATCCCAGGGCAGGTGTGTCGTGAGCAAGTGGTGTTCAAGAAATATTGGTGGCAGTGGTTGTGACTTATCCTGACACACAATGTACAGGGAAATGGGAAAATTGTGAAAAAAAACGCAATTCTGACCTTAATTATGTTTACGGCGTACATTATGTGGTAAAAATGACCATGTAATATGATTCTCCTCATCAGTATGATTACAGAGATACTAAACGTGCCCAGATTTTTAAATTATTTTAGTGGTAGAAAAAAAATCAAGACTTTGAAATAAAAAATATGTTGGAGTTTGTGTTGCCATTTTCCGAGACCCGTAGTTTTACTTTTTCGTTCAATAGAGCTATGAG
Source organism: Dendrobates tinctorius (assembly GCF_039654945.1). Taxonomy (NCBI): domain Eukaryota; kingdom Metazoa; phylum Chordata; class Amphibia; order Anura; family Dendrobatidae; genus Dendrobates; species Dendrobates tinctorius. Next base: position 2,772,842 of record NW_027361791.1, on the reverse strand, counting down.
AGGGATTATTTTTTTATAAGGCGAGACGTTATTATGGATATTACTTTGGGATACATATGACATTTTAGTTGCTTGTTACGTATTTTAAGTGGTATTGCAGCGACCAAAAAATACCGCAATGTTGGCGTTTTTAAATTTTTTGTGTTTACCAATTGGGTTAATTATTTTTATATTTTGATAGCTCGGACTTTGCTGGATGTGGCGATATCACTTGACATTTTTTTTTATGTTCATTTTCAATGGAGGAAAATTGAACTTTTATGAGTTTTTTTTTCAGATTTGTTTAAATCTTTTTTTGTTGTTTTACTTTTCTTTTCACTTCATTTATCGCTCCCTAAGGCCCCTTTCACACTTCAGTTTTTTGCAATCAGTCACAATCCGTCAGGTTTTGACAAAAACGGATCCTCAGTTTTTTTTTGAGGATCCGTTTTTTCCCCATTGACTTGCATTAATGGCGGATTGTGACGGATGGCTGTCCGTTTCATCAGTTTTTTTTTTGAGGATCCGCCAAAAGTTGCTGTCCGTCACCATCCTCAAAGATTTCAAAACGGAGCTTGCAACAAAACTCTCTCTCTCTCTCTCTCCTTCCCGACCAGCGTTTCCTTTAAATTTCCTCATTTTCAGGATCCTGTGCCATCCGTTCACATCAGTTCAGAACGGATCCGCTTGTCTGCCTTTTTGGCGGATTTGAACTGATGCAAAAAACTGAAGTGTGAAAGAGGCCTAAGCTGTACTACATACAGGGGCTAATGGTGCAGCAGAAGTGTGAACTTTTTGATGCTTTTGTTTAATATTTTCCACTATAGTATATGGAGAGCATAAAAAACGCATGCAAAATTCCAATGAAGTCTCCAATTGTGGAACTGAAGCATTCCTCTACTAAAAAAAATGCATTCGAAAAAACTGCCACAAAAAAATACAATAAAAAGTTTTGATTGCTTTAGTGCGAATACCTATGGAAACAATGCAGCACTTCTGCACGTGTGAACATGGCCCAGGAGAGACTCTGGACAATTTGTACGTTCTACACCAGGTTCACACTTGGGGTTATTTATTTTTTTATCACTACTTAGAATTACAGACAAATTAAAAAAAGTGATCTGAGCCAATTATATGGAAAAAATACAATATTATTTAACATTTATTCTGAAGCTATATGAAATAATTCTGACTACAGCAATGGTCTGTGCCCATCACGGGTGATCCGTGTTACCGGGAAGAGAGGAGGAGACATTCCTGGAAGGAGCTGACAATAGATACATCACATTATCTCACGTATGAGGATACAGAATTATACAGGTTTGAAAATATCAAATAGAAAGATTTGCCTGTAAACAGGTAAAAAAGCAAAAACAGTAAATAAAGCAATGACTTGCGCTATTGTACCGGTAAGTTTTTATACATCTCATCCCAATCCAGCTAACCCCTATCCGTACAGTGGCAGCTGGTATTGGATGGTCTGCCATGGGTAACATAACTAGTTCTCCTATATTAGACCCATTGCCATGTTCGTCTTTATGACATCACAGAAGCGTTGTCCACGAGTCATGGAATGTTCCGCAAGAACGGTCAGTGCGAGGCAAGCAGAGATAGAGAGGAGAGCTGAACACTAACCCAGAGCGATTGTAAATCACTTTTTACTTGTTTTGTTTATTTTTTTTACTTTTATTTCTTTTTTTTGGGAGTGTTTTCTACCATCCGCACACACTTTTGTGTGTGTGGAGGGGAAGGCAGCCTAATGGCTGCACCCGTAGCTGGAGGAAAGTTCCAACCACGGAGACGTCTCCCACATGCCAGGACATCCCTATACAGTCAGAGGCCTGAACACCACCAAAGGCCAACTGGCTTCACGGGGTATGTGATGGCAGTGCTTTATTATATCGTGTCAATTATTAAATGCCTGTTCAAAACACCAGAAAAGGCAAAGGACCGATATTCCAGACTGAAAAGTCCACCACCATATCCTACAATGCCCGAAATAGGCCGATTCGTACAACCTGCAGCAAACATCAGCGCAGAGCCAGAGGGTATGAAGGAACGCCTGATACTCACCAGAACAGTAGATGAGGAAGAGACAACAGCCACATTGCCCAGGAGCCCATCCCCATGCACCTGGATGGAGCTAACTCCCTCTCAAGCACGTATACTCCTCAGTATGCCTTACGACCATCAACCGCGTATTAAGGTGACTGCTAAACAAGGCTACAATCCTACACCACACCTGCCAGTCAGCTATACCACTGGAAAGATCATGCAAGTAATGCTGATGAGCCCACAGGATGTACAACGTGCCTACAAGAGAGATTTGGGTTTCCTTCCAAGTCCTAGGAAGATCATTCTCCCGAGAAGAGAATTCCGCGGCACTTTGATTTAGCCGGCGGAAAATGTAGTGGCGAGTTGCTTGCAGCAAGCACATACCATCTTCTGCACAGCTGCTTCTTAGACAGATTTTCCGGTTTTGACTATGGCTTGATCAATGGATCATGTTTCTATACTGCCGCCTGCCCTGACCTCTGCTTGTTTAAAGTTATGCATCTACACTGCCGCCTGCCCTGACCTTTGCTTGCTCAATGGATTATGTTTTTGAACTGCCGCCTGCCTGACCTCTGCTTGCTCAATGGATTGTTTCTGCACTGCCGCCTGCCTTCACCTCTGCTTGCTCAATGGATTATGTTTTTGAACTGCCGCCTACCCTGACCTCTGCTTGCTCAATGGATTATGTTTCTGCACTGCCGCCTGCCTTGACCTCTGCTTGCTCAGTGGATTATGTTTTTGAACTGCCGCCTGCCCTGACCTCTGCTTGCTCAATGGATTATGTTTTTGAACTGACGCCTGCCCTGACCTCTGCTTGCTCAATGGATTATGTTTCTGCACTGCCGCCTGCCTGACCTCTGCTTGCTCAATGGATTATGTTTTTGAACTGCCCCCTGCCCTGACCTCAGCTTGCTCAATGGATTATGTTTCTGCACTGCCGCCTGCCCTGACCTCAGCTTGCTCAATGGATTATGCTTCTGCACTGCCGCCTGCCCTGACCTCTGCTTGTTTCCGGTTATTAATCTGTGATACTAATAAAAATGTATATTATTCTGCACTATATGGACTGTGGGTCGTTTTTTTTCTTTGGTTTTATGGTTGTTTCCGGTTATGTTTTTGCACTGCTGCCTGCCCTGACCTCTGCTTGTTTCCGGTTATGTTTCTGCACTGCTGCCTGCCCTGACCTTTGCTTGTTTCTGACTACTCATTTGCCTGCTGATTTTGTACTTCTTCCTCAATGCCTGCACTTTTAAGACCCCAGTAGAGCTAATTTATATAAATCCTGCATCCTAACAATGAAGCCGGGTTATAGGGCTTCTGATCACAATGGTAGGATGATGCCTCAATGTGAAGAAGGGTAGCACCAGTTCTTCACCTAACAGTATGGAATGCTTATCTAAAAAAATGAAAAAGGAACAGTACAGTATAGACAAAGGTCCCATAAACTCAACAAGAACAAACCATTAAGAACTTTAAGCATAAACATGTGAGACAACAAACCAAGTGGCTCAGAATACCACATCCGACCCAACCAGCAGTTTTGTTGAAGGTATTTTCCTCTGATCTTTCGTTAAGAGGGTACAACATCTCAAATACATTAGACTGGTGTGGGTCTCCAACCATTTAGGAACCCTCAAATCAATAGTACAGGGGTCTTGAATCAGCCACAAAATTGCTTCAGGAAGAATTGGGTGGAGCACTGGTTTCATATGTACCCTGCCGCTCATGTCAAGGTCTATGAAAATAACCAAACACAAGGCTGAGTACTCAGATCTTATAGGAACCTCCCCAATAGTGAATGGCCATCTGTACATTCATAGTTCCCCAGGTCTGTAGACAGATGCGGGTTTCACGTCCGGGACCTCTGCCTATCAGACATTTATAGAATATTTTATGGATAACACATAAATGTATGGGAAAACTCCTCTTGTAAATAGTGCGCCTCGAGTTTCTTCTGCTGTTTGCAGTGGAATGTAGTCATCATAGCTAATATGAGGGAAGGATTCCTGAGAGGGGGTATACATCTACTATATCCATATTCTGTGGATATCTACCCTAATAAAGCTTATGGACGGTGAGTGCAGTGATGAGACCGACCCTTTATCAACATGTTCTGTCCCACAAACTAATGTAGTACACTGCACTGACCGCCGATAGACTTTATTCTCCAAAGACAATTTAAGTTTGTTATATGTATTAAAATACTTTTTTTCCCAGAATTATCTAAGAATTATCGACAAGGAAAATGGACTCAAGATAAAGCTTAGAAACATATATTTCTTTACAGCTCCTGATATAGGTATTGCGGTCTTTAAAAACAGTAGTCCCCAACTTCTGCCTCCTCAGCAAGTTATCCCCTAGCCATTGGTAGATCATAACTTGCTGATTACGGGTGTTTCACTGCCAGGACCCCCACCAATCCTAAGAACAGGGTGTCTGGAACAAGCGGCTGTTAAGAATGCGCAACAACACTTCTTTCATTATGGGACAATGATGGGGCTGATATGCTGATGATGGACTATGATGGGGCTGATGTGCTGATGATGGACTATGATGGGGCTGATGTGCTGATGATGGACTATGATGGGGTTGATGTGCTGATGATGGACTATGATGGGGCTGATGTGCTGATGATGAACTATGATTGGGATGATGAAGTCTGCAATAACAGAGCATAGCAGTACAACCCCTTAGCCTGGAGTGCCCTAACAAATAGCTGGGGAGGGTCCGAGCTCACAGTCAGACCTTAGAAGAAGAGTTAATAGTTTTGTTTCTTCTGTCTTAAAGGACAAAAAAGGCTTACAGTATATACTCGCGTATAAGTCGAGATTTTCAGCCCATTTTTTGGGGCTGAAAGTCCCCCTCTCGGCTTATACGCGAGTCATATACCGGGGGTCGGCCAGGGAGGGGGAGCGGGGGGTGTCGGAGATCATACTCACCTCTCCTGGCATGTTTCTGCAGCCCCCCGTGCTTATTCCATCTTCTCGGCGCTGTTCTTCCTGCTTTCAGCGGTCACGTGGTACGCTCATTACCCTCATTAATATGCACATATGTAATGAGCGGCACCACGTGACCGCAGAAAGCAGGAAGAACAGCACTGAGAAGATGGAACAAGCACGGGGGGCTGCAGAGACATGCCAGGAGAGGTGAGTATAACGGGGGGAGCCATATTCACCTGTGCCCCATTCCACCGCTGCGCATCGCTCTGCTGTCTTGCTTCCTCTGGCAGTGACGTTAAGGTCAGAGGGTGCCATGACGTAGTTAGCAGGCGCCCTCTGCCTGAACAGTCACTGCAGAGCCAGCAACGCTAAGGAGCAGCAGCTGCAGCAGTGACAAGGTGAGTATATAGTTTTTTTTTTCATTTTTTTAATTGAGGCTGCGGCAGCAGCATTGTAAGGGGCCACTAATCACTGTGCAGCAATACAAGGGGCCACTCATCACTGTGCAGCATTATAAGGGGCCACTCATCACTGTGCAGCATTATAAGGGGCCACTCATCACTGTGCAGCATTATAAGGGGCCACTCATCACTGTGCAGCATTATAAGGGGCCACTCATCACCTTGCAGCATTATAAGGGGCCACTCATCACCGTGCAGCATAATAAGGGGCCACTAATCACCGTGCAGCATAATAAGGAGCCACTAATCACTGCAGCATTTCAAGGGGCCACTAATCACTGTGCAGCATTATAAGGGGCCACTCATCACTGTGCAGCATTACAAGGGGCCACTCATCACTGTGCAGCATTACAAGGGGCCACTAATAACTGTGCAGCATTATATGGGGCCAGTAATCACTGTGCAGCATTATATGGGGCCAGTAATCACTGTGCAGCATTATATGGGGCCACTCATCACTGTGCTGCATTATAAGAGGCCACTCATTACTGTGCAGCATTATAAGGGGGCCTCTCATTACTGTGCAGCATTATACGGGGCCACTAATCACTGTGCAGCATTACAAAGGGCCACTAATCACCGTGCAGCATAAGGGGCCACTAATCACTGCAGCATTTCAAGGGGCCACTAATCACTGTGCAGCATTATAAGTGGCCACTAATCACCGTGCAGCATTGTAAGGGGCCACTAATCAATGTGCAGCATTACAAGGGGCCACTAATCACTGTGCAGCATTATAAGGGGCCACTAATCACTGTGCAGCATTATAAGGGGCCACTAATCACTGTGCAGCATTATAAGGGGCCACTAATCATTGTGCAGCATTATAAGGGGCCACTCTCCATGCAGCATTATAAGGGGCCACCAATCACTGTGAAGCATTATATGGGGCATATGTTATTATGGACCATGTAATAGGGCTACCATTATTCACTGTGCAGCATTATTAGGCATATTTTTGTATGGAGCATCTTATGGAACCCATCATGAACTTTATGGAGCATTATATGGGGCCATCATGAACTTTATGGAGCATCTTATGGGGCCCATTTTATTTTTGAAATTTACCAGTAGCTTCGGCATTTTCCACCCTAGGTTTATAGGCGAGTCAATAAGTTTTCCCAGTTTTTTGTGACAAAATTAGGGTGGTCGGCTTATACATGGGTCGGCTTATACGCGAGTATATACGGACTTCTAAAGAAAATTGCCCCCAAGTTATTTTGAGCGACCCCGCCTGCTGTACCATCCTTGTGATTTACGAGAACGTTTCTCACTTCCTGCTAGGACAGCGGAAACCCAAGGAGTAAAGAGAGAAGGTCCTTATGGCTGCATGGAGTAATGCTGGAAATCTCTAAGTCTGCGGGGACAACAGAGACTTTAGAAGAAGGCAAACCAAGGTTTAGTGCTAGCACTAGTGTGAGAGAAGGTTTATACTACAGGAGAGAAGTGCTGTAACAGGAAAGAACCTAACAAATAAAAAAGATTGTAGACAAACCAGATTTTGCTATCTATTCATGTCATTGCCTTCCATATTACAGAGAAATTTCCCTAAATCCGGTATCTGATAATCCACAATGATGTATATTCAGGGTCGAACTGGGGTGTCTGGGGCCCACCAGGGGAATGGACTCTAGGGCCCCATCCTACAGCTATATGCTAATATCTGTCAGTCGTTATCCCCATTATAGTGGAGCATCGGCTGTAAAACACAGGCGGCTCCTGCACATCTACTGTGCACCCCCATAACTGGGATGTATAATTACGGTAGTTTACATTAATGTGGTTCTTTGGTTAAAACAATTTATCACCGATCCATGGGCTCTATAGGATAGCTGATCGCATACGTCCGACCATTAGAAACTGCACCGACCGGAAGAATGAGAAAGTTTTATCGTTGATAGGACACTTATCCCCATTTTAAAATGGAGCAGCAGGTTAGATATCTGACCGAAGCTTCATTCATTCTCTTTGGAGCTTCTATAAAAATACAAGTGCAGCCACTGAGGGAATGAATGGATCAGTTGTCAAGTCGGACATGCCACTCCAGTCTAATGGGGATAAAAAGTTCCACATTTTGCTGAATGGGTCCAAGTAGTTAGACCCCCCCAATCAATACGTTATCACTTGTCCTGTGAATAGGAGATTACGTTTTTCCACAGGAAACCCCTGTAAGTGCATCTCTGCCGCTGTTTACAAAGTATTTAATCTCTAATGGAAATAAAGAATATTCTCCTAATTAATATCAGAGAAGACTAATGACCGTCAAACACAACACAATCCACTGTACCAAGACCAATAATACCACATACAGGGGAGAAATACCACCACACCATGACCAGACCACATAGTACCCGCATCATATCACATAAAAGGCACAAATACAACCACACCATGACCAGACCACATATTACCACCACATAGTGACCGAATAATATGACATATTACCAGCATATAGGGACCAAATAATAATTCATACACGGAGAAATACTTCCACACTGTGAACAGTCCACAAATTACCACCACTTATTGATGGAATACTACAGTACTGATTATGAATACAAACCACAATAATAACAACACTGTTATTACCACCAGTGACATTATACACAGTACCTCTGTATATAGTGTCAGTGTACAGGTAATACAGTGATTACCAGTGACATTATACACAGGAGCTCAGTGATCACTGGCAACATTATTGTCAAGGTTTGCTCAGCTTGTGGGATTAGGTAGTTCAGAGGTTAATGTGGATGGCCTCACTCTGAGATTCTGGGAGGCTTTTTAAAGCCTCATTGTGGGCTCATTCCTCATCGTTTATACTCAGACCCTTGGCCGAGTGTGTGTGACCCTGGTGTGCTTTGTGACTGTAATACTTTATGCTTGTTTGGTTTTGATCTGGTTCTGTCCCTGTTACGAGTTCTGCCTGTCCCTCTTGTACTGCGTTGCTATCTCTGTGTATGACTCATTGCCTATGACCTGACTATTCTCTGATTGCCCCTCTTGTACTGTGCAGCTATCTCCATGTATGACTCATTGCTTACGTTCTGACTACTCTCTGCTCGCCCCTCTGGTATCGCGCCGCCCTCTCCATGTATGACCGCCCGTTTGCCGGACCTGAGTTCCCCTCGCCTCTACTCCAGGATTCCTGTAGTAGAGTCCTACAATCATCTTCAGAAGTGGGACACTAAGCCCCGCCCCCTGTGGTCACATGATCGTAGGTCCTTGTACTTCTTACTACCTTCAGCATCGCAGGTCCCGTCTGCCTCAACTTTCCCTGCAGTATCGGACCCCGGGCCCTCCCGCAGTAGGGGTGAGTCACGCTGCTCAGCCGTGGCAGTTCGCCGACGCTGACAGGATCCTGATATTTATACACAGAAGATCTGCATACAGTGTCAGTGTAATACAGTGACCACCAGTGAAATTATACACAGGAGCTTTTGGAAGTGCATTGAGCAGCAGGGTGGTTTGCTGGTGAAGGGAAAAAAAATCTCTTTAAATCTTCTGCCTGAGCGAGTGTAAACGAGCTGAGTGTGACCTGAGCGTAAGTGCGAACGGTGGTAAGTGTGTGACTTGTGATTCAGTGACTTTGGATTCAGGGAGTTTGCAAAGGAGGTATTACTGAATTGCTGTTATATTTTATTAATACTTTTTATTTATTTTTACTTATCTTTTCTGTCTGGTGCAATCCCCATTAGGAATGTGCTCCACTATTGCCAATGCCATCCAGTGTACGTCTTGCCGCATGTACGCAATCCTTGACCAGCCAGTCGAGGGTGCATACTGCTGTGCGAGATGTGAGCACATTGTGCATTTGGAAGCCCAGATACTGGATTTAAATGTGCAGCTGGCAACACTGAGATCAATAGACAATATGGAAAGGAGACTTCTACTCACTGAGCAGACGCTCAATGAGATAGATGAGGGGGGGATGCTAGGTTGGAGCTGCAGGACAGTGAAGCAGTAAGATGGGTGACAGTTAGAAGGTGGGGTAGACAGAAGAGTGCCAGGGAGGCTAGTCCTGATCTGGCACAACCCAATAAGTTTGCCAAGTTGGCAGATGAGGGGAGTGTCAGTGCAGGGGTAGCACTGCTGCAGCAAGGCATGTCCTCTGAAAGCCAGAGGAGTATATGCTCCAGTAAGGGGAGAAATAGGAGAGCAGGGCAGGCCAGACAGGTGCTGGTAGTGGGGGACTCAATTATTAGGGGAACAGATAGGGCAATCTGTCACAAAGAAAGGGATCGTCGAACGGTGTGCTGCCTATCTGGCGCGCAAGTCTGACACATCGCTGACCGGGTTGACAGATTACTGGGAGGGGCTGGTGAGGATCCAGCGGTCATGGTGCACATTGGTACAAATGACACAGAGGTAGGTGGAAGGTCCTTAAAGATGATTTCAGGGAATTAGGCTGCAATCTTAAGGCAAGGACCTCCAAGGTGGTATTTTTGGAAATATTTCCTGTACCACGTGCCACGCCAGAGAGGAGATTAGGGAAGTTAATAAGTGGTTCAAGAATTAGTGTAGGAAGGAGGGGTTTGGGTTCCTGGAGAACTGGGCCGACTTCTCAGTTGGCTACAGGTTCTACGCTAGGGACGGGCTGCACCTCAATGGGGAGGGTGCAGCTGTGCTGGGGAAAAAAATGGCTAGAAGGGTGGAGGAGTGTTTAAATTTGGAACTAGGGGAGGGTATTCATTTTATAAGAGGGGAAGACTGTGTAGATAGAGACCTGGGCACAAATAATGAAATTGGGGGTGGTAGTGGCATGGGGGGTGAGGTTAGAACAGTTAATAATTTAAGAAATAGAGGTACAGACATACATAAAGTGCATGTATACAAATGCCAGAAGCCTCGCCAACAAAATGGAGGACTTAGAATTAATTTTGTTGGAAGATAAGGTATATTGCACCCCCTCATAGGGTATAAGGCTGCCCCCTCATAGGGTATAATGCTTCTCCCCCCTCATAGGGTATAATGCACCCCCTCATAGGGTATAATGCTGCCCCCTCATAGGGTATAACACTAGATAGATAGATAGATAGATATGTGATAATTAGATGTATAGATAGATAATAGATAGATAGATCTATGGATAGACAGATAGATATAAAGATATAAAGATAATAGATAGTGAAAGATATAGGTAGCTATAGAGATAGATAGACCTAGATAGATATAGATAGATAAATAGATAGATAGGGGATAAATAGATATATGGATAGATAGATAGAAAGATAGATATAAAGATAATAGATAGTGATAGCTATAGATAGGTATATAGATAGATAGATAGGGGATAAATAGATAGATCTATGGATAGATGATATATAGATGGATAGATATAAAGATAATAGATAGAGATAGATATAGATAGGTATAGAGATAGATGGATATAGACTATTTATATCTATCTATATCTACCTCTATATCTATCTCTATATCTAAGATAGAGACAGATAGATATAGAGATAGAGATATAGATATACAGATAGAAATAGATAGATATAGAGATATATAGATATAGAGACAGATAGATATAGAGATAGATATAGATAGATATAGAGATATATAAAAAACAAACCACAATACTCACCTCTCCTCCTGCTCCCACGCTGATGACGGCTTCAGTGTCAGCAGCTGACCCGTCTGCCAGACACACAGCGGGTGCGCGATGAAGTGACGTCATCGCGCATCGGCTGTGAGTCAGGAGCAGAGGGGACTGATGGGAGAGAGATGCTCTCTCTTCCACTGCAATTGAGCGCGGCGCCGGCTGCCTAGGTTGGGGAGCGGGGCCCCGGGGTGAGTGAAGGCCGAGAGTGAATGAATATTCATTTCTCTTTAGTAGTGGGGACAGTGGCTCCTGCCTCCTGACACCCGCTGCTGCTCCGCTGGCAGGGCCCCCATAGCAGCTGTGTGGCACTGGCTGGGGGCCCCTGGAGCAGTGGGGGCCCTAGGCAACTGCTGTCCCTGTATACCAGTAGAGGTGCCAGGGCCCACCAGATGCCAGGGCCCACCGGAGAATCAGTCCGACGCTACCTGTCTGTATATATAATGTCAGTGTACAAGTAATAGAATGATCACTGGAGACATACACAGGAGTTCTGTATATAGTGTATAGTGTACAGGTAATACAGTGACTCACCAGTAACATTATACACAGGAGCTCTGCATATAGTCAGCGTACAGGTAATACAAGGATCACCAGTGACATTATACACAGGAGCTCTGTATATACTATATAATGTAAGTGTCCAGGTAAATCACTGACTTACCAGTGACCTCTGTATTTGTAGCGATTCATCTTCGCTTTTCTTCCTCTTCCAGCCAGGACACGTTTGCTGCAGAAAATAACACACTATACTTGATCACTTCTAGACCACATTCCCCACTTTCCCCCCCGACTTCTACACTTTATGTGTAAAGGTCAGCCAGGGCAGTAGTCGTGGCTGAGTATTTCGGGTTCGGGCATTGTATACCCTGACCTCCCTCTACAGGAAAACGGTACCTCTTCTCTTGCATGGTACGGTGAATACTCACCGTGCCGTCAGCGTCCCCTTTGCTACGCCGACTTGATGCTGATCCTTGATCCCAATGAATAGAGACACAGTCCAGGGCAACTCTTAACTGAGCAAATTTATTTTCTTCAGGACACAGCACATCCACATAGTTTCCAGCATTTTCATCACAGTAAAGACAGCACATTACTTCATCTTTCCCTTCACTGTTCCTTGCAGTGTTTCCGTTTGACGAAGCGTCTCAGATGGCTCCTCAGTGTCCTCCCTGTATAGCGTCACCACGGTGAAGCGCTCTCCAGCATGTTTCGCCCCGGACATCAGAGATTCAGCCCACGTAGCTTTCCACCACATTCTGGAGTGACCTGCCCGTACCCTTTTACGGTAACCTTCAATCTTCCTCTGTTTACTTACACTCTTTTCCACTTTATTGCTGATTCTGCAGTACCGTGTTCTTCTCTAGATGGCTGGGCATCAGCTTTAACATCACGGGGTAGTTAGGCAGCTCAGGCATATAGCCCACCCGAGCACAAAGGGGTCAGGCCTCTGACTGCCTGAAACTGGAAGACCATCCTGGCTTATTCTCCAGCTATCCCCTCCTACAGTTAACTCCTATATGTCCTACAGCTACATCTACTGTGCAATGAGCTCAGTGCCCCATCTAGTGACCATAGCCCAGACTGCACTGTCCCTATCAAGTACAAGGTGCAGAAACATAGCTTATGCTATATAAATAATACAGCAACATGAAATATACGATAATGCGCAACAATGGTATAACATATATATAAATATATATACAAGTACAACAGCAACATGGGGGTTTAAAGGGGTAAGACTCTCAACCCCTTACACATGTCTACATATTGATATTAGTCATGTATTATACTACAGCACAGGCACCATTTTGATGAATGCAAACCTTTTTTTTGTAACCCCACAAACACCCGGAGCACCAGAATCTCAATAACTGAAATTTACAAATACAGATTACACAACAACCACAAGATGCATTTCATCACCCAGGTCACCTCATTTTAATCAGTATAACAGCGTAGACCTGACACTGTCTGTACTTTACTGTTCACAATCCTGCTGACAGGATCCCTTTAAATCTAAATTTTAATAAGTTTGTTCTTTTCTGCGCTAAACGTCCCCCAAACCCTGAGGACGGCGAGTATACCTTGGTTGTGTTTTGCTGTATGTGTATACAAAAGTAAAAGAAGAGCACCTATCAGGGGCTCAGAAAAGCTGGGTGGCATGTGTGCTAGTGTGTGACCCAGCGCAGGTGTCTCACTGGCCTATCAAAACAGTGACCGATAGCAGCAAACAGTGTGATGTGGATGTGAGAACTGTCTGCGGGGTGCGCTTAGGTGAGTGGACAAAAGAATATGGGAGGTTCACCTTTATAGTAACATCCCAGGGCAGGTGTGTCGTGAGCAAGTGGTGTTCAAGAAATATTGGTGGCAGTGGTTGTGACTTATCCTGACACACAATGTACAGGGAAATGGGAAAATTGTGAAAAAAAACGCAATTCTGACCTTAATTATGTTTACGGCGTACATTATGTGGTAAAAATGACCATGTAATATGATTCTCCTCATCAGTATGATTACAGAGATACTAAACGTGCCCAGATTTTTAAATTATTTTAGTGGTAGAAAAAAAATCAAGACTTTGAAATAAAAAATATGTTGGAGTTTGTGTTGCCATTTTCCGAGACCCGTAGTTTTACTTTTTCGTTCAATAGAGCTATGAGAGGGATTATTTTTTCATAAGGCGAGACGTTATTATGGATATTACTTTGGGATACATATGACATTTTAGTTGCTTGTTACGTATTTTAAGTGGTATTGCAGCGACCAAAAAATACCGCAATGTTGGCGTTTTTAAATTTTTTGTGTTTACCAATTGGGTTAATTATTTTTATATTTTGATAGCTCGGACTTTGCTGGATGTGGCGATATCACTTGACATTTTTTTTTATGTTCATTTTCAATGGAGGAAAATTGAACTTTTATGAGTTTTTTTTTCAGATTTGTTTAAATCTTTTTTTGTTGTTTTACTTTTCTTTTCACTTCATTTATCGCTCCCTAAGGCCCCTTTCACACTTCAGTTTTTTGCAATCAGTCACAATCCGTCAGGTTTTGACAAAAACGGATCCTCAATTTTTTTTGGAGGATCCGTTTTTTCCCCATTGACTTGCATTAATGGCGGATTGTGACGGATGGCTGTCCGTTTCATCCGTTTTTTTTTTGAGGATCCGCCAAAAGTTGCTGTCCGTCACCATCCTCAAAGATTTCAAAACGGAGCTTGCAACAAAACTCTCTCTCTCTCTCCTTCCCGACCAGCATTTCCTTTAAATTTCCTCATTTTCAGGATCCTGTGCCATCCGTTCACATCAGTTCAGAACGGATCCGCTTGTCTGCCTTTTTGGCGGATTTGAACTGATGCAAAAAACTGAAGTGTGAAAGAGGCCTAAGCTGTACTACATACAGGGGCTAATGGTGCAGCAGAAGTGTGAACTTTTTGATGCTTTTGTATAATATTTTCCACTATATTATATGGAGAGCATAAAAAACGCATGCAAAATTCCAATGAAGTCTCCAATTGTGGAACTGAAGCATTCCTCTACTAAAAAAAATGCATTCGAAAAAACTGCCACAAAAAAATACAATAAAAAGTTTTGATTGCTTTAGTGCGAATACCTATGGAAACAATGCAGCACTTCTGCACGTGTGAACATGGCCCAGGAGAGACTCTGGACAATTTGTACGTTCTACACCAGGTTCACACTTGGGGTTATTTATTTTTTTATCACTACTTAGAATTACAGACAAATTAAAAAAAGTGATCTGAGCCAATTATATGGAAAAAATACAATATTATTTAACATTTATTCTGAAGCTATATGAAATAATTCCGACTACAGCAATGGTCTGTGCCCATCACGGGTGATCCGTGTTACCGGGAAGAGAGGAGGAGACATTCCTACAAGGAGCTGACAATAGATACATCACATTATCTCACATATGAGGATACAGAATTATACAGGTTTGAAAATATCAAATAGAAAGATTTGCCTGTAAACAGGTAAAAAAGCAAAAACAGTAAATAAAGCAATGACTTGCGCTATTGCACCGGTAAGTTTTTATACATCTCATCCCAATCCAGCTAACCCCTATCCGTACAGTGGCAGCTGGTATTGGATGGTCTGCCATGGGTAACATAACTAGTTCTCCTATATTAGACCCATTGCCATGTTCGTCTTTATGACATCACAGAAGCGTTGTCCACGAGTCATGGAATGTTCCGCAAGAACGGTCAGTGCGAGGCAAGCAGAGATAGAGAGGAGAGCTGAACACTAACCCAGAGCGATTGTAAATCACTTTTTACTTGTTTTGTTTATTTTTTTTACTTTTATTTCTTTTTTTTGGGAGTGTTTTCTACCATCCGCACACACTTTTGTGTGTGTGGAGGGGAAGGCAGCCTAATGGCTGCACCCGTAGCTGGAGGAAAGTTCCAACCACGGAGACGTCTCCCACATGCCAGGACATCCCTATACAGTCAGAGGCCTGAACACCACCAAAGGCCAACTGGCTTCACGGGGTATGTGATGGCAGTGCTTTATTATATCGTGTCAATTATTAAATGCCTGTTCAAAACACCAGAAAAGGCAAAGGACCGATATTCCAGACTGAAAAGTCCACCACCATATCCTACAATGCCCGAAATAGGCCGATTCGTACAACCTGCAGCAAACACCAGCGCAGAGCCAGAGGGTATGAAGGAACGCCTGATACTCACCAGAACAGTAGATGAGGAAGAGACAACAGCCACATTGCCCAGGAGCCCATCCCCATGCACCTGGATGGAGCTAACTCCCTCTCAAGCACGTATACTCCTCAGTATGCCTTACGACCATCAACCGCGTATTAAGGTGACTGCTAAACAAGGCTACAATCCTACACCACACCTGCCAGTCAGCTATACCACTGGAAAGATCATGCAAGTAATGCTGATGAGCCCACAGGATGTACAACGTGCCTACAAGAGAGATTTGGGTTTCCTTCCAAGTCCTAGGAAGATCATTCTCCCGAGAAGAGAATTCCGCGGCACTTTGATTTAGCCGGCGGAAAATGTAGTGGCGAGTTGCTTGCAGCAAGCACATACCATCTTCTGCACAGCTGCTTCTTAGACAGATTTTCCGGTTTTGACTATGGCTTGATCAATGGATCATGTTTCTATACTGCCGCCTGCCCTGACCTCTGCTTGTTTAAAGTTATGCATCTACACTGCCGCCTGCCCTGACCTTTGCTTGCTCAATGGATTATGTTTTTGAACTGCCGCCTGCCTGACCTCTGCTTGCTCAATGGATTGTTTCTGCACTGCCGCCTGCCTTCACCTCTGCTTGCTCAATGGATTATGTTTTTGAACTGCCGCCTACCCTGACCTCTGCTTGCTCAATGGATTATGTTTCTGCACTGCCGCCTGCCTTGACCTCTGCTTGCTCAGTGGATTATGTTTTTGAACTGCCGCCTGCCCTGACCTCTGCTTGCTCAATGGATTATGTTTTTGAACTGACGCCTGCCCTGACCTCTGCTTGCTCAATGGATTATGTTTCTGCACTGCCGCCTGCCTGACCTCTGCTTGCTCAATGGATTATGTTTTTGAACTGCCGCCTGCCCTGACCTCAGCTTGCTCAATGGATTATGTTTCTGCACTGCCGCCTGCCCTGACCTCAGCTTGCTCAATGGATTATGCTTCTGCACTGCCGCCTGCCCTGACCTCTGCTTGTTTCCGGTTATTAATCTGTGATACTAATAAAAATGTATATTATTCTGCACTATATGGACTGTGGGTCGTTTTTTTTCTTTGGTTTTATGGTTGTTTCCGGTTATGTTTTTGCACTGCTGCCTGCCCTGACCTCTGCTTGTTTCCGGTTATGTTTCTGCACTGCTGCCTGCCCTGACCTTTGCTTGTTTCTGACTACTCATTTGCCTGCTGATTTTGTACTTCTTCCTCAATGCCTGCACTTTTAAGACCCCAGTAGAGCTAATTTATATAAATCCTGCATCCTAACAATGAAGCCGGGTTATAGGGCTTCTGATCACAATGGTAGGATGATGCCTCAATGTGAAGAAGGGTAGCACCAGTTCTTCACCTAACAGTATGGAATGCTTATCTAAAAAAATGAAAAAGGAACAGTACAGTATAGACAAAGGTCCCATAAACTCAACAAGAACAAACCATTAAGAACTTTAAGCATAAACATGTGAGACAACAAACCAAGTGGCTCAGAATACCACATCCGACCCAACCAGCAGTTTTGTTGAAGGTATTTTCCTCTGATCTTTCGTTAAGAGGGTACAACATCTCAAATACATTAGACTGGTGTGGGTCTCCAACCATTTAGGAACCCTCAAATCAATAGTACAGGGGTCTTGAATCAGTCACAAAATTGCTTCAGGAAGAATTGGGTGGAGCACTGGTTTCATATGTACCCTGCCGCTCATGTCAAGGTCTATGAAAATAACCAAACACAAGGCTGAGTACTCAGATCTTATAGGAACCTCCCCAATAGTGAATGGCCATCTGTACATTCATAGTTCCCCAGGTCTGTAGACAGATGCGGGTTTCACGTCCGGGACCTCTGCCTATCAGACATTTATAGAATATTTTATGGATAACACATAAATGTATGGGAAAACTCCTCTTGTAAATAGTGTGCCTCAACTTTCTTCTGCTGTTTGCAGTGGAATGTAGTCATCATAGCTAATATGAGGGAAGGATTCCTGAGAGGGGGTATACATCTACTATATCCATATTCTGTGGATATCTACCCTAATAAAGCTTATGGACGGTGAGTGCAGTGATGAGACCGACCCTTTATCAACATGTTCTGTCCCACAAACTAATGTAGTACACTGCACTGACCGCCGATAGACTTTATTCTCCAAAGACAATTTAAGTTTGTTATATGTATTAAAATACTTTTTTTCCCAGAATTATCTAAGAATTATCGACAAGGAAAATGGACTCAAGATAAAGCTTAGAAACATATATTTCTTTACAGCTCCTGATATAGGTATTGCGGTCTTTAAAAACAGTAGTCCCCAACTTCTGCCTCCTCAGCAAGTTATCCCCTAGCCATTGGTAGATCATAACTTGCTGATTACGGGTGTTTCACTGCCAGGACCCCCACCAATCCTAAGAACAGGGTGTCTGGAACAAGCGGCTGTTAAGAATGCGCAACAACACTTCTTTCATTATGGGACAATGATGGGGCTGATATGCTGATGATGGACTATGATGGGGCTGATGTGCTGATGATGGACTATGATGGGGCTGATGTGCTGATGATGGACTATGATGGGGTTGATGTGCTGATGATGGACTATGATGGTGCTGATGTGCTGATGATGAACTATGATTGGGATGATGAAGTCTGCAATAACAGAGCATAGCAGTACAACCCCTTAGCCTGGAGTGCCCTAACAAATAGCTGGGGAGGGTCCGAGCTCACAGTCAGACCTTAGAAGAAGAGTTAATAGTTTTGTTTCTTCTGTCTTAAAGGACAAAAAAGGCTTACAGTATATACTCGCGTATAAGTCGAGATTTTCAGCCCATTTTTTGGGGCTGAAAGTCCCCCTCTCGGCTTATACGCGAGTCATATACCGGGGGTCGGCCAGGGAGGGGGAGCGGGGGGGGGTGTCGGAGATCATACTCACCTCTCCTGGCATGTTTCTGCAGCCCCCCATGCTTATTCCATCTTCTCGGCGCTGTTCTTCCTGCTTTCAGCGGTCACGTGGTACGCTCATTACCCTCATTAATATGCACATATGTAATGAGCGGCACCACGTGACCGCAGAAAGCAGGAAGAACAGCACTGAGAAGATGGAACAAGCACGGGGGGCTGCAGAGACATGCCAGGAGAGGTGAGTATAACGGGGGGAGCCATATTCACCTGTGCCCCATTCCACCGCTGCGCATCGCTCTCCTGTCTTGCTTCCTCTGGCAGTGACGTTAAGGTCAGAGGGTGCCATGACGTAGTTAGCAGGCGCCCTCTGCCTGAACAGTCACTGCAGAGCCAGCAACGCTGAGGAGCAGCAGCTGCAGCAGTGACAAGGTGAGTATATAGTTTTTTTTTTCATTTTTTTAATTGAGGCTGCGGCAGCAGCATTGTAAGGGGCCACTAATCACTGTGCAGCAATACAAGGGGCCACTCATCACTGTGCAGCATTATAAGGGGCCACTCATCACTGTGCAGCATTATAAGGGGCCACTCATCACTGTGCAGCATTATAAGGGGCCACTCATCACTGTGCAGCATTATAAGGGGCCACTCATCACCTTGCAGCATTATAAGGGGCCACTCATCACCGTGCAGCATAATAAGGGGCCACTAATCACCGTGCAGCATAATAAGGAGCCACTAATCACTGCAGCATTTCAAGGGGCCACTAATCACTGTGCAGCATTATAAGGGGCCACTCATCACTGTGCAGCATTACAAGGGGCCACTCATCACTGTGCAGCATTACAAGGGGCCACTAATAACTGTGCAGCATTACAAGGGGCCACTAATCACTGTGCAGCATTACAAGGGGCCACTAATCACTGTGCAGCATTACAAGGGGCCACTAATCACTGTGCAGCATTATATGGGGCCAGTAATCACTGTGCAGCATTATATAGGGCCAGTAATCACTGTGCAGCATTATATGGGGCCACTCATCACTGTGCTGCATTATAAGAGGCCACTCATCACTGTGCAGCATTATAAGGGGGCCTCTCATCACTGTGCAGCATTATACGGGGCCACTAATCACTGTGCAGCATTACAAAGGGCCACTAATCACCGTGCAGCATAAGGGGCCACTAATCACTGCATTTCAAGGGGCCACTAATCACTGTGCAGCATTATAAGTGGCCACTAATCACCGTGCAGCATTGTAAGGGGCCACTAATCAATGTGCAGCATTATAAGGGGCCACTAATCACTGTGCAGCATTATAAGGGGCCACTAATCACTGTGCAGCATTATAAGGGGCCACTAATCACTGTGCAGCATTATAAGGGGCCACTAATCATTGTGCAGCATTATAAGGGTCCACTCTCCATGCAGCATTATAAGGGGCCACCAATCACTGTGCAGCATTATATGGGGCATATGTTATTATGGACCATGTTATAGGGCTACCATTATTCACTGTGCAGCATTATTAGGCATATTTTTGTATGGAGCATCTTATGGAACCCATCATGAACTTTATGGAGCATTATATGGGGCCATCATGAACTTTATGGAGCATCTTATGGGGCCCATTTTATTTTTGAAATTTACCAGTAGCTTCGGCATTTTCCACCCTAGGTTTATAGGCGAGTCAATAAGTTTTCCCAGTTTTTTGTGACAAAATTAGGGTGGTCGGCTTATACATGGGTCGGCTTATACACGAGTATATACGGACTTCTAAAGAAAATTGCCCCCAAGTTATTTTGAGCGACCCCGCCTGCTGTACCATCCTTGTGATTTACGAGAACGTTTCTCACTTCCTGCTAGGACAGCGGAAACCCAAGGAGTAAAGAGAGAAGGTCCTTATGGCTGCATGGAGTAATGCTGGAAATCTCTAAGTCTGCGGGGACAACAGAGACTTTAGAAGAAGGCAAACCAAGGTTTAGTGCTAGCACTAGTGTGAGAGAAGGTTTATACTACAGGACAGAAGTGCTGTAACAGGAAAGAACCTAACAAATAAAAAAGATTGTAGACAAACCAGATTTTGCTATCTATTCATGTCATTGCCTTCCATATTACAGAGAAATTTCCCTAAATCCGGTATCTGATAATCCACAATGATGTATATTCAGGGTCGAACTGGGGTGTCTGGGGCCCACCAGGGGAATGGACTCTAGGGCCCCATCCTACAGCTATATGCTAATATCTGTCAGTCGTTATCCCCATTATAGTGGAGCATCGGCTGTAAAACACAGGCGGCTCCTGTACATCTACTGTGCATCCCCATAACTGGGATGTATAATTACGGTAGTTTACATTAATGTGGTTCTTTGGTTAAAACAATTTATCACCGATCCATGGGCTCTATAGGATAGCTGATCGCATACGTCCGACCATTAGAAACTGCACCGACCGGAAGAATGAGAAAGTTTTATCGTTGATAGGACACTTATCCCCATTTTAAAATGGAGCAGCAGGTTAGATATCTGACCGAAGCTTCATTCATTCTCTTTGGAGCTTCTATAAAAATACAAGTGCAGCCACTGAGGGAATGAATGGATCAGTGGTCAAGTCGGACATGCCACTCCAGTCTAATGGGGATAAAAAGTTCCACATTTTGCTGAATGGGTCCAAGTAGTTAGACCCCCCCAATCAATACGTTATCACTTGTCCTGTGAATAGGAGATTACGTTTTTCCACAGGAAACCCCTGTAAGTGCATCTCTGCCGCTGTTTACAAAGTATTTAATCTCTAATGGAAATAAAGAATATTCTCCTAATTAATATCAGAGAAGACTAATGACCGTCAAACACAACACAATCCACTGTACCAAGACCAATAATACCACATACAGGGGAGAAATACCACCACACCATGACCAGACCACATAGTACCCGCATCATATCACATAAAAGGCACAAATACAACCACACCATGACCAGACCACATATTACCACCACATAGTGACCGAATAATATGACATATTACCAGCATATAGGGACCAAATAATAATTCATACACGGAGAAATACTTCCACACTGTGAACAGTCCACAAATTACCACCACTTATTGATGGAATACTACAGTACTGATTATGAATACAAACCACAATAATAACAACACTGTTATTACCACCAGTGACATTATACACAGTACCTCTGTATATAGTGTCAGTGTACAGGTAATATAGTGATTACCAGTGACATTATACACAGGAGCTCAGTGATCACTGGCAACATTATTGTCAAGGTTTGCTCAGCTTGTGGGATTAGGTAGTTCAGAGGTTAATGTGGATGGCCTCACTCTGAGATTCTGGGAGGCTTTTTAAAGCCTCATTGTGGGCTCATTCCTCATCGTTTATAGTCAGACCCTTGGCCGAGTGTGTGTGACCCTGGTGTGCTTTGTGACTGTAATACTTTATGCTTGTTTGGTTTTGATCTGGTTCTGTCCCTGTTACGAGTTCTGCCTGTCCCTCTTGTACTGCGTTGCTATCTCTGTGTATGACTCATTGCCTATGACCTGACTATTCTCTGATTGCCCCTCTTGTACTGTGCAGCTATCTCCATGTATGACTCATTGCTTACGTTCTGACTACTCTCTGCTCGCCCCTCTGGTATCGCGCCGCCCTCTCCATGTATGACCGCCCGTTTGTCTGACCTGAGTTCCCCTCGCCTCTACTCCAGGATTCCTGTAGTAGAGTCCTACAATCATCTTCAGAAGTGGGACACTAAGCCCCGCCCCCTGTGGTCACATGATCGTAGGTCCTTGTACTTCTTACTACCTTCAGCATCGCAGGTCCCGTCTGCCTCAACTTTCCCTGCAGTATCGGACCCCGGGCCCTCCCGCAGTAGGGGTGAGTCACGCTGCTCAGCCGTGGCAGTTCGCCGACGCTGACAGGATCCTGATATTTATACACAGAAGATCTGCATACAGTGTCAGTGTAATACAGTGACCACCAGTGAAATTATACACAGGAGCTTTTGGAAGTGCATTGAGCAGCAGGGTGGTTTGCTGGTGAAGGGAAAAAAAATCTCTTTAAATCTTCTGCCTGAGCGAGTGTAAGCGAGCTGAGTGTGACCTGAGCGTCAGTGCGAACGGTGGTAAGTGTGTGACTTGTGATTCAGTGACTTTGGATTCAGGGAGTTTGCAAAGGAGGTATTACTGAATTGCTGTTATATTTTATTAATATTTTTTATTTATTTTTACTTAGCTTTTCTGTCTGGTGCAATCCCCATTAGGAATGTGCTCCACTATTGCCAATGCCATCCAGTGTACGTCTTGACGCATGTACGCAATCCTTGACCAGCCAGTCGAGGGTGCATACTGCTGTGCGAGATGTGAGCACATTGTGCATTTGGAAGCCCAGATACTGGATTTAAATGTGCAGCTGGCAACACTGATATCAATAGACAATATGGAAAGGAGACTTCTACTCACTGAGCAGACGCTCAATGAGATAGATGAGGGGGGGATGCTAGGTTGGAGCTGCAGGACAGTGAAGCAGTAAGATGGGTGACAGTTAGAAGGTGGGGTAGACAGAAGAGTGCCAGGGAGGCTAGTCCTGATCTGGCACAACCCAATAAGTTTGCCAAGTTGGCAGATGAGGGGAGTGTCAGTGCAGGGGTAGCACTGCTGCAGCAAGGCATGTCCTCTGAAAGCCAGAGGAGTATATGCTCCAGTAAGGGGAGAAATAGGAGAGCAGGGCAGGCCAGACAGGTGCTGGTAGTGGGGGACTCAATTATTAGGGGAACAGATAGGGCAATCTGTCACAAAGAAAGGGATCGTCGAACGGTGTGCTGCCTATCTGGCGCGCAAGTCTGACACATCGCTGACCGGGTTGACAGATTAGGCTGGTTTCACATTAGCGCTTTTGTGCGCAGCGCATCGGGCGCACCAGTGCGCATGCGCACTGCGCACCTATATTTTACATGATGTGCGCATGGTCTTGCGCATATTTGCGCTTTCGTGCGCATGCGTTTTTTTGTCTTTTGCGCCAGGCGCGTCAGACGCAACATGTTGCATTTTTGGTTCCGCCCTGTCTCGTTAAAACAACGCATGCGCACGGAATGCGCACGGAATGCGCAAAAACACCACATTGGAGCCTATGGGAGCGCAATACTTGCGCATGGTCTTGCGTTTTTATGCGCATGCGTTTTTTACATAAACATGACTGAAATTTGGTCTAGACAGTAAAAAAAAAAAATTGAACCAAGGTGATAAAATGGTGTGGGCACTGGGATTCCACAATACTTTAAGGATTGCTCACTAGTGGACACACAGCACAAGCTGCACCAATGTAAGTATGAAAAACCTAATGTCTGGCTGAAATTTCAATACATTTCTATGTACTTATGTCTCTTTTTTTTTTTATTGCAGCATGTCTTCATCTGGTGAAGAATATGTCCCCGGGACAGGGCAAGAGGCAGAAGAAGTGAGTACTATGCTTCCGTATGGATTTGAAAAAATAAACACATGTGATTAATTTTTTTGGTTTAATTTTCAGAGCTCATCCTCCATCACGCCACCACCACCGGAGGAACGGCAGGAGCAGCAAGGCCAAGTGCGGGCGGGTAGACGTGATGTAAGTACAGACGGACTGTTTTTTTTTTTTTTTTACTTATTTTCTAGTCTGGTTTTTTTTTTTTTTTTTTTTTTTGGTATTTTTTAGTTTTTTTTTTTTAAATTTTCATGGTTGTTTTTTTCGATGTTTGTTGTTTTTTTCCATTTATTTCCATTTAAAACAAATAATTTTTTCATGGATTGTTTATCAATATCTAGGGCTCAAAGTGTGTGTGTGTGTTTGTGTGTATGTTTGTTTGTTTGGGTATATGGGCACGGGACTATGGGATGGAGGATATATATGATGGGTATATGGGCATGGGATAGAGGATATGTATGATGGTATATGGGCACGGGACTATGGGATGGCGAACATGTATCATGTGTATATGGGCACAGGCATATGAGATGGCGAATATGTATGATGGGTATATGGGCACAGGACTATGGGATGGAGGATATGTATGATGGAATATGGGCACGGGACTATGGGATGGAGGATATATATGATGGGTATATGGGCATGGGATGGAGGATATGTATGATGGTATATGGGCACGGGACTATGGGATGGCGAACATGTATCATGTGTATATGGGCACAGGCATATGAGATGGCGAATATGTATGATGGGTATATGGGCACAGGACTATGGGATGGAGGATATGTATGATGGAATATGGGCACGGGACTATGGGATGGAGGATAATTTTAAATTTATATAACTAACCACAGTTAGTTACTATGCCCGGGCAGCGCTGGGCTCTTCAGCTAGTTATCGATATTTTTTTTTTTAAATTCTTTCAAAGATTAATGTTTGTCTTTCTTTTCTAGGCTCCACAGCGGGAGGAGGACCTCGCCCTGGACAACGACGAGCTCATCCGTCTAGTCCAGGAGCGAGTCCCGTTGTGGGACACCCGTCACCAACTGCACTCGGACAACGTGGTGATCCGGCGGCTCTGGAACGAGGTGGCCGCATCGCTGATGGATGGCTGGGACAACGCCTCTCCCCGGGTCCGCAAGGATTTTCGTAAGTATTTAAATGTAGTGTGATGCAGCAGTGATCTTGGCCGGGATCACCCAACTGTGTGTGATGCTATTAACTCCATGGAGTTTCTATCATCACACACAGTTGGATGATCACAGCCTCCAGTGCATAGTCTTACTTTTTTTCTTTTTTTTTTTTTTTTCATCACAGTGAACAAAGTCAGAACCCGTTGGCGCTCGATGAAGGACCGCTTCAACAGGGATATCCGTCAGGAGAATAAGGTTCGCAGTGGTGCTGCGGCAAGGACCGGCACGAAGTACTGATACCATCGTGCCTTGGCATTTTTAAGACCGGTCCTTGCCTCCCGAACGTAAGTATTTTCTAGTTGTATTGTGTTTTATTCTGTGCTTTTCTATTCCACAGGAGTTGGCGATTGTTAATTTATGGTAGTAATTTCTTTCTTTTCTTTTCACAGCACCTGGAGCAGCACCCTGCAACCTGGTCCCGAAGCGGTCCTTCATCAAGCTGCCCCGGACCCCTCCCAGCCATCCATCAGCGAGGAAGCACCTTGCAGGTCTGCACCACAGTCATCTGGAGACCAGGAAGCTGGTCGCTCAGGTGTTCCCCTGTCCCAGGTCTCTGCCACTGGTTTTGCGGGCACTTCCCGCCAGCAGCGGCAGAGGACCTTGGACAGGCCTCTCATGCCCGAGTTCGTTGAATTGAGCTCGGTCTTTCAGAGTAGCCTCAAGGCACTCTCCGATAGACTTGAGAGTGGTTTCCTCCTTTTGGACCAACGCTACAAGTCTATCGAGGGTCGCCTTGAGCGCCTGGAAGTCGACCTCGCCAGACCAGCGCATCATTTTTATACCCAAATAGCTCGGGACACGGCGGAACACCTTACCCCTGACCTCCAGTTGACTGTCATGCAGGCCTGCAACAATGCTTTTATGCAGGCTATGCAGCAGAGTAGGATTATGCAGCAGTCAGTGGTGGCATTTCCACCGGTGCCACCACTGACTCGTTTTACAGCATTACCTACTTCTGCTGCATATCACTGCACAGCCACCACACTTCCAAGCCTCGCCGGACACCAATATACCGCCCCAAGTCCGAGTGCAGCTGGACACTTACCCGCCAACACCATGCCAAGCGCTGCTCCTGCCTGGCCCACCACTGCTGCCGCCACCACCACTGGATGGCCCGTCATCACCACCCCTGCCTTGAGCGCCGCAACCACCACCACCAGCGGGAGGACCACCCCGGTATGGACCGCCACAGCCACCACGCCTGCATGGACCGCCACCACCACCACCACCACCACCACCTCGGAGCAGCATCAGCTGGGGGACCCGCATTCAATATTTACGGCCCCTGCCAGGACATCCACCACCTCCAGCATGCCACAGCTGGAACAATATCCTGGCAGGCGGTCAACAAGTGCCAGGCGGTCCCCCAGCTCCAGCCAGTCCCCAGCCTCCAGGCGTTCCAGAGGCTCAAGGCAGTCCAGAGGCTCAAGGCGGTCCAGAGGCTCAAGGCGGTCCCCGGGGTCTAGCCAGTCCTCAGGCTCAAGCGAGGACAGCAGGAAGACGACGGGCCACCGTCCTAAAAAAACAAAGAGGAGGACTCTTACCCTCCCTCCTCCCTCACCTCCCACTTCACAACTTTCCTTGCCTCAGCTCCCTTCCCCCACTTCTTTGGTTCCTCCTTCCCCTAGAACCCCTTACTCCACCCAAAGCCGTTCCTCATCCCTCCACACCCCCCAGTTTCCAGCAACTAAAAAATAATTTAAATAAATGTTATATTTTTTTTTCAAAATAATGTTTGGTTATTGTGTCTTTCGCCGCCTGCACACACTGCGCCCTACACTATGGTTTCCCTTTCTTTACTTTATACCGGATGGTCAGCCATCCAACTCTGAAAGGGATACTATATTTCTTTTTTTTTTTTTTATATATATAAATATATATATATATATATATATATAAATAAAACAAAAATGAAATATAGTATCCCTTTCAGAGTTGGATGGCTGACCATCCGGTAGAAAGTAAAGAAAGGGAAACCACCAAAAAAAAAAAAAAATTTATATATATATATATATATATAAATATATATATATAAATATATTTATATAAATATATTTATATATATATAAATATATTTATATATATATATTTATATATATATATATAAATTTTTTTTTTTTTTTGGTGGTTTCCCTTTCTTTACTTTCTATATATATATATATATATATAAATATAAATATATATATAAATATATATATTTATATATATATTTATATATATATATATATATATAAATATATATATATATATATATAAATAAAACAAAAATGAAATATAGTATCCCTTTCAGAGTTGGATGGCTGACCATCCGGTAGAAAGTAAAGAAAGGGAAACCACCAAAAAAAAAAAAAAAATTTATATATATATATATATATATATATATATATATAAAAATAAATATATATATATATATATATATAAATATATATATATATAAATATATAAATATAAATATATAAATATATATATATAAATATATATATAAATATATACATATATAATATATATTTATATAAATATATATTTATATTTATATATATATATTTATATAGATATATATTTATATAAATATATATATATATATATATATATTTATATATATATATATATATATTTATATATATATATATTTATATATATATAAATATATTTATATATATATATTTATATAAATATATTTAAATATATATAAATATATATATATAAATATATATATATAAATATATTTATATAAATATATTTATATATATATATTTATATATATATATATATATATATAAATTTTTTTTTTTTTTTGGTGGTTTCCCTTTCTTTACTTTCTATATATATATATATATATATATAAATATAAATATATATATAAATATATATATATTTATATATATATATATAAATATATATATATATATATATATTTATATATATTTATATATATATATATTTATATATATTTACATATATATATATATATATATTTTTATATATATATATATATTTTTTTTTATGGTGGTTTCCCTTTCTTCAATTTAACCTGGGCAGATGAGTAGTGGAGTTTATTAAGACACAGTACACTGGGTACAGGTATAAAAAACCATGTATTTTATTTTTAACAAACAACAAAACTATTAAACCATTTGATCCTGCCATGCTACACGACCAACATCGGATAAAAAGTAGTCCGCAAATTGGTCCCTCATTTGGGCAACTTCGACTGAGGACCGAAGAGGGTGCTGAGTAAAATCTGGCAAAGGGTTGGCAGCAGGCTCATCCATGTCAAAGTTCGGCCGCTCCTTTGCCATAACAAAATTGTGGAGAACCACGCATGCCTTCACGACCTCATCAACTGTTTCCATTTTGAGATTGATGGCGGTGCTGAGAATTCGCCATCTGGACACTAGAATGCCAAAGGCGCACTCTACAGTCCTGCGAGCCCTCGTAAGCCTGTAGTTGAAAATTTTCTTGCGGTGGTCCAAGTCACGGCTGGAGTACGGCTTCAGCAGGTTTGGGCACATCTGAAATGCCTCATCCCCAACCACTACAAATGGCAGTGGTGGAGTTTGGGTTTGGGGAAGAGGCCGTGCCAGTGGAAAATTGAAATGGTTGCCGTACAACCTCCAGCCCATATCAGAGTTCTTAAAAGTCTGTGAATCGTTGCCCCGTCCGAATGCCCCTATGTCCACCGCCACAAACCGGCAGTCTGCATCCGCAATGGCCATTAGGACTGTGGAAAAGTACTTCTTGTAGTTGTAGTACTCGGAGCCACTTCTTGCGGGTTTTGTGATGCGGATGTGCTTCCCGTCCACCGCTCCTAGGCAGTTCGGGAAATTGCAGACTGCCCAGAATTTCTCCGATATTTGAAGCCACTTTTCGGCAGTGGGCAATGGCAGAAACTCCGGACACAGAACATCCCACAGAGCCCTGCAGGTGTCGGCAACAATCCCAGATAAAGTTGAGATTCCCAGCCGGTACTGGAAATGCAGGGATGAAAGACTCTCTCCAGTTGCCAGGAACCTGCCAAACATAAAAAGAAAAAATAATTATATTTCTGTCTTGGGTATTACTAAAAACACTGAAAATAAAAAAGTACATGGCCTAACTATTTTGCATGTTTTTTTAATACAACATAGTAAAAAAACATTTTATAAAGGCTTGGGATTAATATATGCCAGAAGAAAAACCATTATGCAAAAAAGCAATTTCACAAAAATAATGTTAAAAATCAATAGCCAAAAAAAACCTAATTTTTTGGACCAAAAAAAAAAAAAAAAAAAAAGCCAAAAAAATTATGCAAACATAACAACATACATACCGTAAGGTGACAAGGAGCCTTTCTTCGGGAGGAATGGCACGCCGGAGCTGAGTGTCCCTTCTCCGGATGTTTCCTTCAACCATACCCAGCAAGTCAAGGAAGCTTTCCTGGGACATCCGTGTATAGTCAGCAAATTTCTCCGGGTTTTCCTGTAGCTCGCTGTACAGCGTGTGATATGCTCCACGGCTTGGCCGGAGTTCGATGATTGGATGCCTCCAAAACCTACGCCGCTGCCGTCTCTGCTGTCTCTCCCTCTCCCTTTCTTGCTGGCAACAAAAGACATACGCCTGAGACAGCGCAATGTCAAGATCCAGCTTGAAGCGGAAATTATCCAGACGCAAGTCCATCTTGACACCGGAAACAGCAGCAAAATCTGATGAATTCAGCGGTACAGGGTCTATAAAACATTCCAATGAAACACGCCCACTGGTGACCCATTGGTGGTCAAAGATTTTGCTATTGTGAAATGTCACACCTAAAAACGCATGCGCATAAAAAACGCAACCGCATGCAAAAACGCATGTAAAACGCAAGTAACACTGCGTTATTTTGAAGCATCAGCGTGCGCATGAAGAAAAAAAAACGCACATTTGTTTTGCGTTTTTCTTTGCGTTTTTTATGCGCACGATGCGCTGCGCAAAAAAACGCTAATGTGAAACTAGCCTTACTGGGAGGGGCTGGTGAGGATCCAGCGGTCATGGTGCACATTGGTACAAATGACACAGAGGTAGGTGGAAGGTCCTTAAAGATGATTTCAGGGAATTAGGCTGCAATCTTAAGGCAAGGACTTCCAAGGTGGTATTTTTGGAAATATTTCCTGTACCACGTGCCACGCCAGAGAGGAGATTAGGGAAGTTAATAAGTGGTTCAAGAATTAGTGTAGGAAGGAGGGGTTTGGGTTCCTGGAGAACTGGGCCGACTTCTCAGTTGGCTACAGGTTCTACGCTAGGGACGGGCTGCACCTCAATGGGGAGGGTGCAGCTGTGCTGGGGAAAAAAATGGCTAGAAGGGTGGAGGAGTGTTTAAACTTGGAACTAGGGGAGGGTATTCATTTTATAAGAGGGGAAGACTGTGTAGATAGAGACCTGGGCACAAATAATGAAATTGGAGGTGGTAGTGGCATGGGGGGTGAGGTTAGAACAGTTAATAATTTAAGAAATAGAGGTACAGACATACATAAAGTGCATGTATACAAATGCCAGAAGCCTCGCCAACAAAATGGAGGACTTAGAATTAATTTTGTTGGAAGATAAGGTATATTGCACCCCCTCATAGGGTATAAGGCTGCCCCCTCATAGGGTATAATGCTTCTCCCCCCTCATAGGGTATAATGCACCCCCTCATAGGGTATAATGCTGCCCCCTCATAGGGTATAACACTAGATAGATAGATAGATAGATATGTGATAATTAGATGTATAGATAGATAATAGATAGATAGATCTATGGATAGACAGATAGAAATAAATATATAAAGATAATAGATAGTGAAAGATATAGGTAGCTATAGAGATAGATAGATAGACCTAGATAGATATATATAGATAAATAGATAGATAGGGGATAAATAGATATATGGATAGATAGATAGATAGATAGATAGATAGATATAAAGATAATAGATAGTGATAGCTATAGATAGGTATATAGATAGATAGATAGATAGGGGATAAATAGATAGATCTATGGATACATGATATATAGATGGATAGATATAAAGATAATAGATAGAGATAGATATAGATAGGTATAGAGATAGATGGATATAGACTATTTATATCTATCTATATCTACCTCTATATCTATCTATCTATCTATATCTATCTCTATATCTAAGATAGAGACAGATAGATATAGAGATAGAGATATAGATATACAGATAGAAATAGATAGATATAGAGATATATAGATATAGAGACAGATAGATATAGAGATAGATATAGATAGATATAGAGATATATAAAAAACAAACCACAATACTCACCTCTCCTCCTGCTCCCACGCTGATGACGGCTTCAGTGTCAGCAGCTGACCCGTCTGCCAGACACACAGCGGGTGCGCGATGAAGTGACGTCATCGCGCATCGGCTGTGAGTCAGGAGCAGAGGGGACTGATGGGAGAGAGATGCTCTCTATTCCACTGAAATTGAGCGCAGCGCCGGCTGCCTAGGTTGGGGAGCGGGGCCCCGGGGTGAGTGGAGGCCGAGAGTGAATGAATATTCATTTCTCTTTAGTAGTGGGGACAGTGGCTCCTGCCTCCTGACACCCGCTGCTGCTCCGCTGGCAGGGCCCCCATAGCAGCTGTGTGGCACTGGCTGGGGGCCCCTGGAGCAGTGGGGGCCCTAGGCAACTGCTGTCCCTGTATACCAGTAGAGGTGCCAGGGCCCACCAGATGCCAGGGCCCACCGGAGAATCAGTCCGACGCTACCTGTCTGTATATATAATGTCAGTGTACAAGTAATAGAATGATCACTGGAGACATACACAGGAGTTCTGTATATAGTGTATAGTGTACAGGTAATACAGTGACTCACCAGTAACATTATACACAGGAGCTCTGCATATAGTCAGCGTACAGGTAATACAAGGATCACCAGTGACATTATACACAGGAGCTCTGTATATACTATATAATGTAAGTGTCCAGGTAAATCACTGACTTACCAGTGACCTCTGTATTTGTAGCGATTCATCTTCGCTTTTCTTCCTCTTCCAGCCAGGACACGTTTGCTGCAGAAAATAACACACTATACTTGATCACTTCTAGACCACATTCCCCACTTTCCCCCCCGACTTCTACACTTTATGTGTAAAGGTCAGCCAGGGCAGTAGTCGTGGCTGAGTATTTCGGGTTCGGGCATTGTATACCCTGACCTCCCTCTACAGGAAAACGGTACCTCTTCTCTTGCATGGTACGGTGACTACTCACCGCGCCGTCAGCGTCCCCTTTGCTACGCCGACTTGATGCTGATCCTTGATCCCAATGAATAGAGACACAGTCCAGGGCAACTCTTAACTGAGCAAATTTATTTTCTTCAGGACACAGCACATCCACATAGTTTCCAGCATTTTCATCACAGTAAAGACAGCACATTACTTCATCTTTCCCTTCACTGTTCCTTGCAGTGTTTCCGTTTGACGAAGCGTCTCAGATGGCTCCTCAGTGTCCTCCCTGTATAGCGTCACCATGGTGAAGCGCTCTCCAGCATGTTTCGCCCCGGACATCAGAGATTCAGCCCACGTAGCTTTCCACCACATTCTGGAGTGACCTGCCCGTACCCTTTTACGGTAACCTTCAATCTTCCTCTGTTTACTTACACTCTTTTCCACTTTATTGCTGATTCTGCAGTACCGTGTTCTTCTCTAGATGGCTGGGCATCAGCTTTAACATCACGGGGTAGTTAGGCAGCTCAGGCATATAGCCCACCCGAGCACAAAGGGGTCAGGCCTCTGACTGCCTGAAACTGGAAGACCATCCTGGCTTATTCTCCAGCTATCCCCTCCTACAGTTAACTCCTATATGTCCTACAGCTACATCTACTGTGCAATGAGCTCAGTGCCCCATCTAGTGACCATAGCCCAGACTGCACTGTCCCTACCAAGTACAAGGTGCAGAAACATAGCTTATGCTATATAAATAATACAGCAACATGAAATATACGATAATGCGCAACAATGGTATAACATATATATAAATATATATACAAGTACAACAGCAACATGGGGGTTTAAAGGGGTAAGACTCTCAACCCCTTACACATGTCTACATATTGATATTAGTCATGTATTATACTACAGCACAGGCACCATTTTGATGAATGCAAACCTTTTTTTTGTAACCCCACAAACACCCGGAGCACCAGAATCTCAATAACTGAAATTTACAAATACAGATTACACAACAACCACAAGATGCATTTCATCACCCAGGTCACCTCATTCATTTTAATCAGTATAACAGCGTAGACCTGACACTGTCTGTACTTTACTGTTCACAATCCTGCTGACAGGATCCCTTTAAATCTAAATTTTAATAAGTTTGTTCTTTTCTGCGCTAAACGTCCCCCAAACCCTGAGGACGGCGAGTATACCTTGGTTGTGTTTTGCTGTATGTGTATACAAAAGTAAAAGAAGAGCACCTATCAGGGGCTCAGAAAAGCTGGGTGGCATGTGTGCTAGTGTGTGACCCAGCGCAGGTGTCTCACTGGCCTATCAAAACAGTGACCGATAGCAGCAAACAGTGTGATGTGGATGTGAGAACTGTCTGCGGGGTGCGCTTAGGTGAGTGGACAAAAGAATATGGGAGGTTCACCTTTATAGTAACATCCCAGGGCAGGTGTGTCGTGAGCAAGTGGTGTTCAAGAAATATTGGTGGCAGTGGTTGTGACTTATCCTGACACACAATGTACAGGGAAATGGGAAAATTGTGAAAAAAAACGCAATTCTGACCTTAATTATGTTTACGGCGTACATTATGTGGTAAAAATGACCATGTAATATGATTCTCCTCATCAGTATGATTACAGAGATACTAAACGTGCCCAGATTTTTAAATTATTTTAGTGGTAGAAAAAAAATCAAGACTTTGAAATAAAAAATATGTTGGAGTTTGTGTTGCCATTTTCCGAGACCCGTAGTTTTACTTTTTCGTTCAATAGAGCTATGAGAGGGATTATTTTTTTATAAGGCGAGACGTTATTATGGATATTACTTTGGGATAGATATGACATTTTAGTTGCTTGTTACGTATTTTAAGTGGTATTGCAGCGACCAAAAAATACCGCAATGTTGGCGTTTTTAAATTTTTTGTGTTTACCAATTGGGTTAATTATTTTTATATTTTGATAGCTCGGACTTTGCTGGATGTGGCGATATCACTTGACATTTTTTTTTATGTTCATTTTCAATGGAGGAAAATTGAACTTTTATGAGTTTTTTTTTCAGATTTGTTTAAATCTTTTTTTGTTGTTTTACTTTTCTTTTCACTTCATTTATCGCTCCCTAAGGCCCCTTTCACACTTCAGTTTTTTGCAATCAGTCACAATCCGTCAGGTTTTGACAAAAACGGATCCTCAGTTTTTTTTTGAGGATCCGTTTTTCCCCCATTGACTTGCATTAATGGCGGATTGTGACGGATGGCTGTCCGTTTCATCCGTTTTCTTTTTGAGGATCCGCCAAAAGTTGCTGTCCGTCACCATCCTCAAAGATTTCAAAACGGAGCTTGCAACAAAACTCTCTCTCTCTCTCTCTCCTTCCCGACCAGCGTTTCCTTTAAATTTCCTCATTTTCAGGATCCTGTGCCATCCGTTCACATCAGTTCAGAACGGATCCGCTTGTCTGCCTTTTTGGCGGATTTGAACTGATGCAAAAAACTGAAGTGTGAAAGAGGCCTAAGCTGTACTACATACAGGGGCTAATGGTGCAGCAGAAGTGTGAACTTTTTGATGCTTTTGTTTAATATTTTCCACTATAGTATATGGAGAGCATAAAAAACGCATGCAAAATTCCAATGAAGTCTCCAATTGTGGAACTGAAGCATTCCTCTACTAAAATAAAATGCATTCGAAAAAACTGCCACAAAAAAATACAATAAAAAGTTTTGATTGCTTTAGTGCGAATACCTATGGAAACAATGCAGCACTTCTGCATGTGTGAACATGGCCCAGGAGAGACTCTGGACAATTTGTACGTTCTACACCAGGTTCACACTTGGGGTTATTTATTTTTTTATCACTACTTAGAATTACAGACAAATTAAAAAAAGTGATCTGAGCCAATTATATGGAAAAAATACAATATTATTTAACATTTATTCTGAAGCTATATGAAATAATTCTGACTACAGCAATGGTCTGTGCCCATCACGGGTGATCCGTGTTACCGGGAAGAGAGGAGGAGACATTCCTGGAAGAAGCTGACAATAGATACATCACATTATCTCACGTATGAGGATACAGAATTATACAGGTTTGAAAATATCAAATAGAAAGATTTGCCTGTAAACAGGTAAAAAAGCAAAAACAGTAAATAAAGCAATGACTTGCGCTATTGTACCGGTAAGTTTTTATACATCTCATCCCAATCCAGCTAACCCCTATCCGTACAGTGGCAGCTGGTATTGGATGGTCTGCCATGGGTAACATAACTAGTTCTCCTATATTAGACCCATTGCCATGTTCGTCTTTATGACATCACAGAAGCGTTGTCCACGAGTCATGGAATGTTCCGCAAGAACGGTCAGTGCGAGGCAAGCAGAGATAGAGAGGAGAGCTGAACACTAACCCAGAGCGACTTGTAAATCACTTTTTACTTGTTTTGTTTATTTTTTTTACTTTTATTTCTTTTTTTTGGGAGTGTTTTCTACCATCCGCACACACTTTTGTGTGTGTGGAGGGGAAGGCAGCCTAATGGCTGCACCCGTAGCTGGAGGAAAGTTCCAACCACGGAGACGTCTCCCACATGCCAGGACATCCCTATACAGTCAGAGGCCTGAACACCACCAAAGGCCAACTGGCTTCACGGGGTATGTGATGGCAGTGCTTTATTATATCGTGTCAATTATTAAATGCCTGTTCAAAACACCAGAAAAGGCAAAGGACCGATA
Organism: Dendrobates tinctorius; assembly: GCF_039654945.1. Lineage (NCBI taxonomy): Eukaryota > Metazoa > Chordata > Amphibia > Anura > Dendrobatidae > Dendrobates > Dendrobates tinctorius. Next base: position 2,736,622 of record NW_027361791.1, on the reverse strand, counting down.
TTCCAGACTGAAAAGTCCACCACCATATCCTACAATGCCCGAAATAGGCCGATTCGTACAACCTGCAGCAAACATCAGCGCAGAGCCAGAGGGTATGAAGGAACGCCTGATACTCACCAGAACAGTAGATGAGGAAGAGACAACAGCCACATTGCCCAGGAGCCCATCCCCATGCACCTGGATGGAGCTAACTCCCTCTCAAGCACGTATACTCCTCAGTATGCCTTACGACCATCAACCGCGTATTAAGGTGACTGCTAAACAAGGCTACAATCCTACACCACACCTGCCAGTCAGCTATACCACTGGAAAGATCATGCAAGTAATGCTGATGAGCCCACAGGATGTACAACGTGCCTACAAGAGAGATTTGGGTTTCCTTCCAAGTCCTAGGAAGATCATTCTCCCGAGAAGAGAATTCCGCGGCACTTTGATTTAGCCGGCGGAAAATGTAGTGGCGAGTTGCTTGCAGCAAGCACATACCATCTTCTGCACAGCTGCTTCTTAGACAGATTTTCCGGTTTTGACTATGGCTTGATCAATGGATCATGTTTCTATACTGCCGCCTGCCCTGACCTCTGCTTGTTTAAAGTTATGCATCTACACTGCCGCCTGCCCTGACCTTTGCTTGCTCAATGGATTATGTTTTTGAACTGCCGCCTGCCTGACCTCTGCTTGCTCAATGGATTGTTTCTGCACTGCCGCCTGCCTTGACCTCTGCTTGCTCAATGGATTATGTTTTTGAACTGCCGCCTACCCTGACCTCTGCTTGCTCAATGGATTATGTTTCTGCACTGCCGCCTGCCTTGACCTCTGCTTGCTCAGTGGATTATGTTTTTGAACTGCCGCCTGCCCTGACCTCTGCTTGCTCAATGGATTATGTTTTTGAACTGACGCCTGCCCTGACCTCTGCTTGCTCAATGGATTATGTTTCTGCACTGCCGCCTGCCTGACCTCTGCTTGCTCAATGGATTATGTTTTTGAACTGCTGCCTGCCCTGACCTCAGCTTGCTCAATGGATTATGTTTCTGCACTGCCGCCTGCCCTGACCTCAGCTTGCTCAATGGATTATGCTTCTGCACTGCCGCCTGCCCTGACCTCTGCTTGTTTCCGGTTATTAATCTGTGATACTAATAAAAATGTATATTATTCTGCACTATATGGACTGTGGGTCGTTTTTTTTCTTTGGTTTTATGGTTGTTTCCGGTTATGTTTTTGCACTGCTGCCTGCCCTGACCTCTGCTTGTTTCCGGTTATGTTTCTGCACTGCTGCCTGCCCTGACCTTTGCTTGTTTCTGACTACTCATTTGCCTGCTGATTTTGTACTTCTTCCTCAATGCCTGCACTTTTAAGACCCCAGTAGAGCTAATTTATATAAATCCTGCATCCTAACAATGAAGCCGGGTTATAGGGCTTCTGATCACAATGGTAGGATGATGCCTCAATGTGAAGAAGGGTAGCACCAGTTCTTCACCTAACAGTATGGAATGCTTATCTAAAAAAATGAAAAAGGAACAGTACAGTATAGACAAAGGTCCCATAAACTCAACAAGAACAAACCATTAAGAACTTTAAGCATAAACATATGAGACAACAAACCAAGTGGCTCAGAATACCACATCCGACCCAACCAGCAGTTTTGTTGAAGGTATTTTCCTCTGATCTTTCGTTAAGAGGGTACAACATCGCAAATACATTAGACTGGTGTGGGTCTCCAACCATTTAGGAACCCTCAAATCAATAGTACAGGGGTCTTGAATCAGCCACAAAATTGCTTCAGGAAGAATTGGGTGGAGCACTGGTTTCATATGTACCCTGCCGCTCATGTCAAGGTCTATGAAAATAACCAAACACAAGGCTGAGTACTCAGATCTTATAGGAACCTCCCCAATAGTGAATGGCCATCTGTATATTCATAGTTCCCCAGGTCTGTAGACAGATGCGGGTTTCACGTCCGGGACCTCTGCCTATCAGACATTTATAGAATATTTTATGGATAACACATAAATGTATGGGAAAACTCCTCTTGTAAATAGTGCGCCTCAAGTTTCTTCTGCTGTTTGCAGTGGAATGTAGTCATCATAGCTAATATGAGGGAAGGATTCCTGAGAGGGGGTATACATCTACTATATCCATATTCTGTGGATATCTACCCTAATAAAGCTTATGGACGGTGAGTGCAGTGATGAGACCGACCCTTTATCAACATGTTCTGTCCCACAAACTAATGTAGTACACTGCACTGACCGCCGATAGACTTTATTCTCCAAAGACAATTTAAGTTTGTTATATGTATTAAAATACTTTTTTTCCCAGAATTATCTAAGAATTATCGACAAGGAAAATGGACTCAAGATAAAGCTTAGAAACATATATTTCTTTACAGCTCCTGATATAGGTATTGCGGTCTTTAAAAACAGTAGTCCCCAACTTCTGCCTCCTCAGCAAGTTATCCCCTAGCCATTGGTAGATCATAACTTGCTGATTACGGGTGTTTCACTGCCAGGACCCCCACCAATCCTAAGAACAGGGTGTCTGGAACAAGCGGCTGTTAAGAATGCGCAACAACACTTCTTTCATTATGGGACAATGATGGGGCTGATATGCTGATGATGGACTATGATGGGGCTGATGTGCTGATGATGGACTATGATGGGGCTGATGTGCTGATGATGGACTATGATGGGGTTGATGTGCTGATGATGGACTATGATGGGGCTGATGTGCTGATGATGAACTATGATTGGGATGATGAAGTCTGCAATAACAGAGCATAGCAGTACAACCCCTTAGCCTGGAGTGCCCTAACAAATAGCTGGGGAGGGTCCGAGCTCACAGTCAGACCTTAGAAGAAGAGTTAATAGTTTTGTTTCTTCTGTCTTAAAGGACAAAAAAGGCTTACAGTATATACTCGCGTATAAGTCGAGATTTTCAGCCCATTTTTTGGGGCTGAAAGTCCCCCTCTCGGCTTATACGCGAGTCATATACCGGGGGTCGGCCAGGGAGGGGGAGCGGGGGGTGTCGGAGATCATACTCACCTCTCCTGGCATGTTTCTGCAGCCCCCCGTGCTTATTCCATCTTCTCGGCGCTGTTCTTCCTGCTTTCAGCGGTCACGTGGTACGCTCATTACCCTCATTAATATGCACATATGTAATGAGCGGCACCACGTGACCGCAGAAAGCAGGAAGAACAGCACTGAGAAGATGGAACAAGCACGGGGGGCTGCAGAGACATGCCAGGAGAGGTGAGTATAACGGGGGGAGCCATATTCACCTGTGCCCCATTCCACCGCTGCGCATCGCTCTGCTGTCTTGCTTCCTCTGGCAGTGACGTTAAGGTCAGAGGGTGCCATGACGTAGTTAGCAGGCGCCCTCTGCCTGAACAGTCACTGCAGAGCCAGCAACGCTAAGGAGCAGCAGCTGCAGCAGTGACAAGGTGAGTATATAGTTTTTTTTTTCATTTTTTTAATTGAGGCTGCGGCAGCAGCATTGTAAGGGGCCACTAATCACTGTGCAGCAATACAAGGGGCCACTCATCACTGTGCAGCATTATAAGGGGCCACTCATCACTGTGCAGCATTATAAGGGGCCACTCATCACTGTGCAGCATTATAAGGGGCCACTCATCACTGTGCAGCATTATAAGGGGCCACTCATCACCTTGCAGCATTATAAGGGGCCACTTATCACCGTGCAGCATAATAAGGGGCCACTAATCACCGTGCAGCATAATAAGGAGCCACTAATCACTGCAGCATTTCAAGGGGCCACTAATCACTGTGCAGCATTATAAGGGGCCACTCATCACTGTGCAGCATTACAAGGGGCCACTCATCACTGTGCAGCATTACAAGGGGCCACTAATAACTGTGCAGCATTACAAGGGGCCACTAATCACTGTGCAGCATTACAAGGGGCCACTAATCACTGTGCAGCATTACAAGGGGCCACTAATCACTGTGCAGCATTATATGGGGCCAGTAATCACTGTGCAGCATTATATGGGGCCAGTAATCACTGTGCAGCATTATATGGGGCCACTCATCACTGTGCTGCATTATAAGAGGCCACTCATTACTGTGCAGCATTATAAGGGGGCCTCTCATTACTGTGCAGCATTATACGGGGCCACTAATCACTGTGCAGCATTACAAAGGGCCACTAATCACCGTGCAGCATAAGGGGCCACTAATCACTGCAGCATTTCAAGGGGCCACTAATCACTGTGCAGCATTATAATTGGCCACTAATCACCGTGCAGCATTGTAAGGGGCCACTAATCAATGTGCAGCATTATAAGGGGCCACTAATCACTGTGCAGCATTATAAGGGGCCACTAATCACTGTGCAGCATTATAAGGGGCCACTAATCACTGTGCAGCATTATAAGGGGCCACTAATCATTGTGCAGCATTATAAGGGGCCACTCTCCATGCAGCATTATAAGGGGCCACCAATCACTGTGAAGCATTATATGGGGCATATGTTATTATGGACCATGTAATAGGGCTACCATTATTCACTGTGCAGCATTATTAGGCATATTTTTGTATGGAGCATCTTATGGAACCCATCATGAACTTTATGGAGCATTATATGGGGCCATCATGAACTTTATGGAGCATCTTATGGGGCCCATTTTATTTTTGAAATTTACCAGTAGCTTCGGCATTTTCCACCCTAGGTTTATAGGCGAGTCAATAAGTTTTCCCAGTTTTTTGTGACAAAATTAGGGTGGTCGGCTTATACATGGGTCGGCTTATACGCGAGTATATACGGACTTCTAAAGAAAATTGCCCCCAAGTTATTTTGAGCGACCCCGCCTGCTGTACCATCCTTGTGATTTACGAGAACGTTTCTCACTTCCTGCTAGGACAGCGGAAACCCAAGGAGTAAAGAGAGAAGGTCCTTATGGCTGCATGGAGTAATGCTGGAAATCTCTAAGTCTGCGGGGACAACAGAGACTTTAGAAGAAGGCAAACCAAGGTTTAGTGCTAGCACTAGTGTGAGAGAAGGTTTATACTACAGGAGAGAAGTGCTGTAACAGGAAAGAACCTAACAAATAAAAAAGATTGTAGACAAACCAGATTTTGCTATCTATTCATGTCATTGCCTTCCATATTACAGAGAAATTTCCCTAAATCCGGTATCTGATAATCCACAATGATGTATATTCAGGGTCGAACTGGGGTGTCTGGGGCCCACCAGGGGAATGGACTCTAGGGCCCCATCCTACAGCTATATGCTAATATCTGTCAGTCGTTATCCCCATTATAGTGGAGCATCGGCTGTAAAACACAGGCGGCTCCTGCACATCTACTGTGCACCCCCATAACTGGGATGTATAATTACGGTAGTTTACATTAATGTGGTTCTTTGGTTAAAACAATTTATCACCGATCCATGGGCTCTATAGGATAGCTGATCGCATACGTCCGACCATTAGAAACTGCACCGACCGGAAGAATGAGAAAGTTTTATCGTTGATAGGACACTTATCCCCATTTTAAAATGGAGCAGCAGGTTAGATATCTGACCGAAGCTTCATTCATTCTCTTTGGAGCTTCTATAAAAATACAAGTGCAGCCACTGAGGGAATGAATGGATCAGTTGTCAAGTCGGACATGCCACTCCAGTCTAATGGGGATAAAAAGTTCCACATTTTGCTGAATGGGTCCAAGTAGTTAGACCCCCCCAATCAATACGTTATCACTTGTCCTGTGAATAGGAGATTACGTTTTTCCACAGGAAACCCCTGTAAGTGCATCTCTGCCGCTGTTTACAAAGTATTTAATCTCTAATGGAAATAAAGAATATTCTCCTAATTAATATCAGAGAAGACTAATGACCGTCAAACACAACACAATCCACTGTACCAAGACCAATAATACCACATACAGGGGAGAAATACCACCACACCATGACCAGACCACATAGTACCCGCATCATATCACATAAAAGGCACAAATACAACCACACCATGACCAGACCACATATTACCACCACATAGTGACCGAATAATATGACATATTACCAGCATATAGGGACCAAATAATAATTCATACACGGAGAAATACTTCCACACTGTGAACAGTCCACAAATTACCACCACTTATTGATGGAATACTACAGTACTGATTATGAATACAAACCACAATAATAACAACACTGTTATTACCACCAGTGACATTATACACAGTACCTCTGTATATAGTGTCAGTGTACAGGTAATACAGTGATTACCAGTGACATTATACACAGGAGCTCAGTGATCACTGGCAACATTATTGTCAAGGTTTGCTCAGCTTGTGGGATTAGGTAGTTCAGAGGTTAATGTGGATGGCCTCACTCTGAGATTCTGGGAGGCTTTTTAAAGCCTCATTGTGGGCTCATTCCTCATCGTTTATACTCAGACCCTTGGCCGAGTGTGTGTGACCCTGGTGTGCTTTGTGACTGTAATACTTTATGCTTGTTTGGTTTTGATCTGGTTCTGTCCCTGTTACGAGTTCTGCCTGTCCCTCTTGTACTGCGTTGCTATCTCTGTGTATGACTCATTGCCTATGACCTGACTATTCTCTGATTGCCCCTCTTGTACTGTGCAGCTATCTCCATGTATGACTCATTGCTTACGTTCTGACTACTCTCTGCTCGCCCCTCTGGTATCGCGCCGCCCTCTCCATGTATGACCGCCCGTTTGTCTGACCTGAGTTCCCCTCGCCTCTACTCCAGGATTCCTGTAGTAGAGTCCTACAATCATCTTCAGAAGTGGGACACTAAGCCCCGCCCCCTGTGGTCACATGATCGTAGGTCCTTGTACTTCTTACTACCTTCAGCATCGCAGGTCCCGTCTGCCTCAACTTTCCCTGCAGTATCGGACCCCGGGCCCTCCCGCAGTAGGGGTGAGTCACGCTGCTCAGCCGTGGCAGTTCGCCGACGCTGACAGGATCCTGATATTTATACACAGAAGATCTGCATACAGTGTCAGTGTAATACAGTGACCACCAGTGAAATTATACACAGGAGCTTTTGGAAGTGCATTGAGCAGCAGGGTGGTTTGCTGGTGAAGGGAAAAAAAATCTCTTTAAATCTTCTGCCTGAGCGAGTGTAAACGAGCTGAGTGTGACCTGAGCGTAAGTGCGAACGGTGGTAAGTGTGTGACTTGTGATTCAGTGACTTTGGATTCAGGGAGTTTGCAAAGGAGGTATTACTGAATTGCTGTTATATTTTATTAATACTTTTTATTTATTTTTACTTATCTTTTCTGTCTGGTGCAATCCCCATTAGGAATGTGCTCCACTATTGCCAATGCCATCCAGTGTACGTCTTGCCGCATGTACGCAATCCTTGACCAGCCAGTCGAGGGTGCATACTGCTGTGCGAGATGTGAGCACATTGTGCATTTGGAAGCCCAGATACTGGATTTAAATGTGCAGCTGGCAACACTGAGATCAATAGACAATATGGAAAGGAGACTTCTACTCACTGAGCAGACGCTCAATGAGATAGATGAGGGGGGGATGCTAGGTTGGAGCTGCAGGACAGTGAAGCAGTAAGATGGGTGACAGTTAGAAGGTGGGGTAGACAGAAGAGTGCCAGGGAGGCTAGTCCTGATCTGGCACAACCCAATAAGTTTGCCAAGTTGGCAGATGAGGGGAGTGTCAGTGCAGGGGTAGCACTGCTGCAGCAAGGCATGTCCTCTGAAAGCCAGAGGAGTATATGCTCCAGTAAGGGGAGAAATAGGAGAGCAGGGCAGGCCAGACAGGTGCTGGTAGTGGGGGACTCAATTATTAGGGGAACAGATAGGGCAATCTGTCACAAAGAAAGGGATCGTCGAACGGTGTGCTGCCTATCTGGCGCGCAAGTCTGACACATCGCTGACCGGGTTGACAGATTACTGGGAGGGGCTGGTGAGGATCCAGCGGTCATGGTGCACATTGGTACAAATGACACAGAGGTAGGTGGAAGGTCCTTAAAGATGATTTCAGGGAATTAGGCTGCAATCTTAAGGCAAGGACCTCCAAGGTGGTATTTTTGGAAATATTTCCTGTACCACGTGCCACGCCAGAGAGGAGATTAGGGAAGTTAATAAGTGGTTCAAGAATTAGTGTAGGAAGGAGGGGTTTGGGTTCCTGGAGAACTGGGCCGACTTCTCAGTTGGCTACAGGTTCTACGCTAGGGACGGGCTGCACCTCAATGGGGAGGGTGCAGCTGTGCTGGGGAAAAAAATGGCTAGAAGGGTGGAGGAGTGTTTAAATTTGGAACTAGGGGAGGGTATTCATTTTATAAGAGGGGAAGACTGTGTAGATAGAGACCTGGGCACAAATAATGAAATTGGGGGTGGTAGTGGCATGGGGGGTGAGGTTAGAACAGTTAATAATTTAAGAAATAGAGGTACAGACATACATAAAGTGCATGTATACAAATGCCAGAAGCCTCGCCAACAAAATGGAGGACTTAGAATTAATTTTGTTGGAAGATAAGGTATATTGCACCCCCTCATAGGGTATAAGGCTGCCCCCTCATAGGGTATAATGCTTCTCCCCCCTCATAGGGTATAATGCACCCCCTCATAGGGTATAATGCTGCCCCCTCATAGGGTATAACACTAGATAGATAGATAGATAGATATGTGATAATTAGATGTATAGATAGATAATAGATAGATAGATCTATGGATAGACAGATAGATATAAAGATATAAAGATAATAGATAGTGAAAGATATAGGTAGCTATAGAGATAGATAGACCTAGATAGATATAGATAGATAAATAGATAGATAGGGGATAAATAGATATATGGATAGATAGATAGAAAGATAGATAGATAGATAGATATAAAGATAATAGATAGTGATAGCTATAGATAGGTATATAGATAGATAGATAGGGGATAAATAGATAGATCTATGGATAGATGATATATAGATGGATAGATATAAAGATAATAGATAGAGATAGATATAGATAGGTATAGAGATAGATGGATATAGACTATTTATATCTATCTATATCTACCTCTATATCTATCTATCTATCTATATCTATCTCTATATCTAAGATAGAGACAGATAGATATAGAGATAGAGATATAGATATACAGATAGAAATAGATAGATATAGAGATATATAGATATAGAGACAGATAGATATAGAGATAGATATAGATAGATATAGAGATATATAAAAAACAAACCACAATACTCACCTCTCCTCCTGCTCCCACGCTGATGACGGCTTCAGTGTCAGCAGCTGACCCGTCTGCCAGACACACAGCGGGTGCGCGATGAAGTGACGTCATCGCGCATCGGCTGTGAGTCAGGAGCAGAGGGGACTGATGGGAGAGAGATGCTCTCTCTTCCACTGCAATTGAGCGCGGCGCCGGCTGCCTAGGTTGGGGAGCGGGGCCCCGGGGTGAGTGAAGGCCGAGAGTGAATGAATATTCATTTCTCTTTAGTAGTGGGGACAGTGGCTCCTGCCTCCTGACACCCGCTGCTGCTCCGCTGGCAGGGCCCCCATAGCAGCTGTGTGGCACTGGCTGGGGGCCCCTGGAGCAGTGGGGGCCCTAGGCAACTGCTGTCCCTGTATACCAGTAGAGGTGCCAGGGCCCACCAGATGCCAGGGCCCACCGGAGAATCAGTCCGACGCTACCTGTCTGTATATATAATGTCAGTGTACAAGTAATAGAATGATCACTGGAGACATACACAGGAGTTCTGTATATAGTGTATAGTGTACAGGTAATACAGTGACTCACCAGTAACATTATACACAGGAGCTCTGCATATAGTCAGCGTACAGGTAATACAAGGATCACCAGTGACATTATACACAGGAGCTCTGTATATACTATATAATGTAAGTGTCCAGGTAAATCACTGACTTACCAGTGACCTCTGTATTTGTAGCGATTCATCTTCGCTTTTCTTCCTCTTCCAGCCAGGACACGTTTGCTGCAGAAAATAACACACTATACTTGATCACTTCTAGACCACATTCCCCACTTTCCCCCCCGACTTCTACACTTTATGTGTAAAGGTCAGCCAGGGCAGTAGTCGTGGCTGAGTATTTCGGGTTCGGGCATTGTATACCCTGACCTCCCTCTACAGGAAAACGGTACCTCTTCTCTTGCATGGTACGGTGAATACTCACCGTGCCGTCAGCGTCCCCTTTGCTACGCCGACTTGATGCTGATCCTTGATCCCAATGAATAGAGACACAGTCCAGGGCAACTCTTAACTGAGCAAATTTATTTTCTTCAGGACACAGCACATCCACATAGTTTCCAGCATTTTCATCACAGTAAAGACAGCACATTACTTCATCTTTCCCTTCACTGTTCCTTGCAGTGTTTCCGTTTGACGAAGCGTCTCAGATGGCTCCTCAGTGTCCTCCCTGTATAGCGTCACCACGGTGAAGCGCTCTCCAGCATGTTTCGCCCCGGACATCAGAGATTCAGCCCACGTAGCTTTCCACCACATTCTGGAGTGACCTGCCCGTACCCTTTTACGGTAACCTTCAATCTTCCTCTGTTTACTTACACTCTTTTCCACTTTATTGCTGATTCTGCAGTACCGTGTTCTTCTCTAGATGGCTGGGCATCAGCTTTAACATCACGGGGTAGTTAGGCAGCTCAGGCATATAGCCCACCCGAGCACAAAGGGGTCAGGCCTCTGACTGCCTGAAACTGGAAGACCATCCTGGCTTATTCTCCAGCTATCCCCTCCTACAGTTAACTCCTATATGTCCTACAGCTACATCTACTGTGCAATGAGCTCAGTGCCCCATCTAGTGACCATAGCCCAGACTGCACTGTCCCTACCAAGTACAAGGTGCATAAACATAGCTTATGCTATATAAATAATACAGCAACATGAAATATACGAAAATGCGCAACAATGGTAACACATATATATATATACAAGTACAACAGCAACATGGGGGTTTAAAGGGGTAAGACTCTCAACCCCTTACACATGTCTACATATTGATATTAGTCATGTATTATACTACAGCACAGGCACCATTTTGATGAATGCAAACCTTTTTTTTGTAACCCCACAAACACCCGGAGCACCAGAATCTCAATAACTGAAATTTACAAATACAGATTACACAACAACCACAAGATGCATTTCATCACCCAGGTCACCTCATTTTAATCAGTATAACAGCGTAGACCTGACACTGTCTGTACTTTACTGTTCACAATCCTGCTGACAGGATCCCTTTAAATCTAAATTTTAATAAGTTTGTTCTTTTCTGCGCTAAACGTCCCCCAAACCCTGAGGACGGCGAGTATACCTTGGTTGTGTTTTGCTGTATGTGTATACAAAAGTAAAAGAAGAGCACCTATCAGGGGCTCAGAAAAGCTGGGTGGCATGTGTGCTAGTGTGTGACCCAGCGCAGGTGTCTCACTGGCCTATCAAAACAGTGACCGATAGCAGCAAACAGTGTGATGTGGATGTGAGAACTGTCTGCGGGGTGCGCTTAGGTGAGTGGACAAAAGAATATGGGAGGTTCACCTTTATAGTAACATCCCAGGGCAGGTGTGTCGTGAGCAAGTGGTGTTCAAGAAATATTGGTGGCAGTGGTTGTGACTTATCCTGACACACAATGTACAGGGAAATGGGAAAATTGTGAAAAAAAACGCAATTCTGACCTTAATTATGTTTACGGCGTACATTATGTGGTAAAAATGACCATGTAATATGATTCTCCTCATCAGTATGATTACAGAGATACTAAACGTGCCCAGATTTTTAAATTATTTTAGTGGTAGAAAAAAAATCAAGACTTTGAAATAAAAAATATGTTGGAGTTTGTGTTGCCATTTTCCGAGACCCGTAGTTTTACTTTTTCGTTCAATAGAGCTATGAGAGGGATTATTTTTTCATAAGGCGAGACGTTATTATGGATATTACTTTGGGATACATATGACATTTTAGTTGCTTGTTACGTATTTTAAGTGGTATTGCAGCGACCAAAAAATACCGCAATGTTGGCGTTTTTAAATTTTTTGTGTTTACCAATTGGGTTAATTATTTTTATATTTTGATAGCTCGGACTTTGCTGGATGTGGCGATATCACTTGACATTTTTTTTTATGTTCATTTTCAATGGAGGAAAATTGAACTTTTATGAGTTTTTTTTCAGATTTGTTTAAATCTTTTTTTGTTGTTTTACTTTTCTTTTCACTTCATTTATCGCTCCCTAAGGCCCCTTTCACACTTCAGTTTTTTGCAATCAGTCACAATCCGTCAGGTTTTGACAAAAACGGATCCTCAATTTTTTTTGGAGGATCCGTTTTTTCCCCATTGACTTGCATTAATGGCGGATTGTGACGGATGGCTGTCCGTTTCATCCGTTTTTTTTTTGAGGATCCGCCAAAAGTTGCTGTCCGTCACCATCCTCAAAGATTTCAAAACGGAGCTTGCAACAAAACTCTCTCTCTCTCTCCTTCCCGACCAGCATTTCCTTTAAATTTCCTCATTTTCAGGATCCTGTGCCATCCGTTCACATCAGTTCAGAACGGATCCGCTTGTCTGCCTTTTTGGCGGATTTGAACTGATGCAAAAAACTGAAGTGTGAAAGAGGCCTAAGCTGTACTACATACAGGGGCTAATGGTGCAGCAGAAGTGTGAACTTTTTGATGCTTTTGTTTAATATTTTCCACTATATTATATGGAGAGCATAAAAAACGCATGCAAAATTCCAATGAAGTCTCCAATTGTGGAACTGAAGCATTCCTCTACTAAAAAAAATGCATTCGAAAAAACTGCCACAAAAAAATACAATAAAAAGTTTTGATTGCTTTAGTGCGAATACCTATGGAAACAATGCAGCACTTCTGCACGTGTGAACATGGCCCAGGAGAGACTCTGGACAATTTGTACGTTCTACACCAGGTTCACACTTGGGGTTATTTATTTTTTTATCACTACTTAGAATTACAGACAAATTAAAAAAAGTGATCTGAGCCAATTATATGGAAAAAATACAATATTATTTAACATTTATTCTGAAGCTATATGAAATAATTCCGACTACAGCAATGGTCTGTGCCCATCACGGGTGATCCGTGTTACCGGGAAGAGAGGAGGAGACATTCCTACAAGGAGCTGACAATAGATACATCACATTATCTCACATATGAGGATACAGAATTATACAGGTTTGAAAATATCAAATAGAAAGATTTGCCTGTAAACAGGTAAAAAAGCAAAAACAGTAAATAAAGCAATGACTTGCGCTATTGTACCGGTAAGTTTTTATACATCTCATCCCAATCCAGCTAACCCCTATCCGTACAGTGGCAGCTGGTATTGGATGGTCTGCCATGGGTAACATAACTAGTTCTCCTATATTAGACCCATTGCCATGTTCGTCTTTATGACATCACAGAAGCGTTGTCCACGAGTCATGGAATGTTCCGCAAGAACGGTCAGTGCGAGGCAAGCAGAGATAGAGAGGAGAGCTGAACACTAACCCAGAGCGACTTGTAAATCACTTTTTACTTGTTTTGTTTATTTTTTTTACTTTTATTTCTTTTTTTTGGGAGTGTTTTCTACCATCCGCACACACTTTTGTGTGTGTGGAGGGGAAGGCAGCCTAATGGCTGCACCCGTAGCTGGAGGAAAGTTCCAACCACGGAGACGTCTCCCACATGCCAGGACATCCCTATACAGTCAGAGGCCTGAACACCACCAAAGGCCAACTGGCTTCACGGGGTATGTGATGGCAGTGCTTTATTATATCGTGTCAATTATTAAATGCCTGTTCAAAACACCAGAAAAGGCAAAGGACCGATATTCCAGACTGAAAAGTCCACCACCATATCCTACAATGCCCGAAATAGGCCGATTCGTACAACCTGCAGCAAACATCAGCGCAGAGCCAGAGGGTATGAAGGAACGCCTGATACTCACCAGAACAGTAGATGAGGAAGAGACAACAGCCACATTGCCCAGGAGCCCATCCCCATGCACCTGGATGGAGCTAACTCCCTCTCAAGCACGTATACTCCTCAGTATGCCTTACGACCATCAACCGCGTATTAAGGTGACTGCTAAACAAGGCTACAATCCTACACCACACCTGCCAGTCAGCTATACCACTGGAAAGATCATGCAAGTAATGCTGATGAGCCCACAGGATGTACAACGTGCCTACAAGAGAGATTTGGGTTTCCTTCCAAGTCCTAGGAAGATCATTCTCCCGAGAAGAGAATTCCGCGGCACTTTGATTTAGCCGGCGGAAAATGTAGTGGCGAGTTGCTTGCAGCAAGCACATACCATCTTCTGCACAGCTGCTTCTTAGACAGATTTTCCGGTTTTGACTATGGCTTGATCAATGGATCATGTTTCTATACTGCCGCCTGCCCTGACCTCTGCTTGTTTAAAGTTATGCATCTACACTGCCGCCTGCCCTGACCTTTGCTTGCTCAATGGATTATGTTTTTGAACTGCCGCCTGCCTGACCTCTGCTTGCTCAATGGATTGTTTCTGCACTGCCGCCTGCCTTCACCTCTGCTTGCTCAATGGATTATGTTTTTGAACTGCCGCCTACCCTGACCTCTGCTTGCTCAATGGATTATGTTTCTGCACTGCCGCCTGCCTTGACCTCTGCTTGCTCAGTGGATTATGTTTTTGAACTGCCGCCTGCCCTGACCTCTGCTTGCTCAATGGATTATGTTTTTGAACTGACGCCTGCCCTGACCTCTGCTTGCTCAATGGATTATGTTTCTGCACTGCCGCCTGCCTGACCTCTGCTTGCTCAATGGATTATGTTTTTGAACTGCCGCCTGCCCTGACCTCAGCTTGCTCAATGGATTATGTTTCTGCACTGCCGCCTGCCCTGACCTCAGCTTGCTCAATGGATTATGCTTCTGCACTGCCGCCTGCCCTGACCTCTGCTTGTTTCCGGTTATTAATCTGTGATACTAATAAAAATGTATATTATTCTGCACTATATGGACTGTGGGTCGTTTTTTTTCTTTGGTTTTATGGTTGTTTCCGGTTATGTTTTTGCACTGCTGCCTGCCCTGACCTCTGCTTGTTTCCGGTTATGTTTCTGCACTGCTGCCTGCCCTGACCTTTGCTTGTTTCTGACTACTCATTTGCCTGCTGATTTTGTACTTCTTCCTCAATGCCTGCACTTTTAAGACCCCAGTAGAGCTAATTTATATAAATCCTGCATCCTAACAATGAAGCCGGGTTATAGGGCTTCTGATCACAATGGTAGGATGATGCCTCAATGTGAAGAAGGGTAGCACCAGTTCTTCACCTAACAGTATGGAATGCTTATCTAAAAAAATGAAAAAGGAACAGTACAGTATAGACAAAGGTCCCATAAACTCAACAAGAACAAACCATTAAGAACTTTAAGCATAAACATGTGAGACAACAAACCAAGTGGCTCAGAATACCACATCCGACCCAACCAGCAGTTTTGTTGAAGGTATTTTCCTCTGATCTTTCGTTAAGAGGGTACAACATCTCAAATACATTAGACTGGTGTGGGTCTCCAACCATTTAGGAACCCTCAAATCAATAGTACAGGGGTCTTGAATCAGCCACAAAATTGCTTCAGGAAGAATTGGGTGGAGCACTGGTTTCATATGTACCCTGCCGCTCATGTCAAGGTCTATGAAAATAACCAAACACAAGGCTGAGTACTCAGATCTTATAGGAACCTCCCCAATAGTGAATGGCCATCTGTACATTCATAGTTCCCCAGGTCTGTAGACAGATGCGGGTTTCACGTCCGGGACCTCTGCCTATCAGACATTTATAGAATATTTTATGGATAACACATAAATGTATGGGAAAACTCCTCTTGTAAATAGTGCGCCTCAAGTTTCTTCTGCTGTTTGCAGTGGAATGTAGTCATCATAGCTAATATGAGGGAAGGATTCCTGAGAGGGGGTATACATCTACTATATCCATATTCTGTGGATATCTACCCTAATAAAGCTTATGGACGGTGAGTGCAGTGATGAGACCGACCCTTTATCAACATGTTCTGTCCCACAAACTAATGTAGTACACTGCACTGACCGCCGATAGACTTTATTCTCCAAAGACAATTTAAGTTTGTTATATGTATTAAAATACTTTTTTTCCCAGAATTATCTAAGAATTATCGACAAGGAAAATGGACTCAAGATAAAGCTTAGAAACATATATTTCTTTACAGCTCCTGATATAGGTATTGCGGTCTTTAAAAACAGTAGTCCCCAACTTCTGCCTCCTCAGCAAGTTATCCCCTAGCCATTGGTAGATCATAACTTGCTGATTACGGGTGTTTCACTGCCAGGACCCCCACCAATCCTAAGAACAGGGTGTCTGGAACAAGCGGCTGTTAAGAATGCGCAACAACACTTCTTTCATTATGGGACAATGATGGGGCTGATATGCTGATGATGGACTATGATGGGGCTGATGTGCTGATGATGGACTATGATGGGGCTGATGTGCTGATGATGGACTATGATGGGGTTGATGTGCTGATGATGGACTATGATGGGGCTGATGTGCTGATGATGAACTATGATTGGGATGATGAAGTCTGCAATAACAGAGCATAGCAGTACAACCCCTTAGCCTGGAGTGCCCTAACAAATAGCTGGGGAGGGTCCGAGCTCACAGTCAGACCTTAGAAGAAGAGTTAATAGTTTTGTTTCTTCTGTCTTAAAGGACAAAAAAGGCTTACAGTATATACTCGCGTATAAGTCGAGATTTTCAGCCCATTTTTTGGGGCTGAAAGTCCCCCTCTCGGCTTATACGCGAGTCATATACCGGGGGTCGGCCAGGGAGGGGGAGCGGGGGGGGGTGTCGGAGATCATACTCACCTCTCCTGGCATGTTTCTGCAGCCCCCCGTGCTTATTCCATCTTCTCGGCGCTGTTCTTCCTGCTTTCAGCGGTCACGTGGTACGCTCATTACCCTCATTAATATGTACATATGTAATGAGCGGCACCACGTGACCGCAGAAAGCAGGAAGAACAGCACTGAGAAGATGGAACAAGCACGGGGGGCTGCAGAGACATGCCAGGAGAGGTGAGTATAACGGGGGGAGCCATATTCACCTGTGCCCCATTCCACCGCTGCGCATCGCTCTCCTGTCTTGCTTCCTCTGGCAGTGACGTTAAGGTCAGAGGGTGCCATGACGTAGTTAGCAGGCGCCCTCTGCCTGAACAGTCACTGCAGAGCCAGCAACGCTGAGGAGCAGCAGCTGCAGCAGTGACAAGGTGAGTATATAGTTTTTTTTTTCATTTTTTTAATTGAGGCTGCGGCAGCAGCATTGTAAGGGGCCACTAATCACTGTGCAGCAATACAAGGGGCCACTCATCACTGTGCAGCATTATAAGGGGCCACTCATCACTGTGCAGCATTATAAGGTGCCACTCATCACTGTGCAGCATTATAAGGGGCCACTCATCACCTTGCAGCATTATAAGGGGCCACTCATCACCGTGCAGCATAATAAGGGGCCACTAATCACCGTGCAGCATAATAAGGAGCCACTAATCACTGCAGCATTTCAAGGGGCCACTAATCACTGTGCAGCATTATAAGGGGCCACTCATCACTGTGCAGCATTACAAGGGGCCACTCATCACTGTGCAGCATTACAAGGGGCCACTAATAACTGTGCAGCATTACAAGGGGCCACTAATCACTGTGCAGCATTACAAGGGGCCACTAATCACTGTGCAGCATTACAAGGGGCCACTAATCACTGTGCAGCATTATAAGGGGCCACTAATCACTGTGCAGCATTATAAGGGGCCACTAATCATTGTGCAGCATTATAAGGGTCCACTCTCCATGCAGCATTATAAGGGTCCACTCTCCATGCAGCATTATAAGGGGCCACCAATCACTGTGCAGCATTATATGGGGCATATGTTATTATGGACCATGTTATAGGGCTACCATTATTCACTGTGCAGCATTATTAGGCATATTTTTGTATGGAGCATCTTATGGAACCCATCATGAACTTTATGGGTGCCATGACGTAGTTAGCAGGCGCCCTCTGCCTGAACAGTCACTGCAGAGCCAGCAACGCTGAGGAGCAGCAGCTGCAGCAGTGACAAGGTGAGTATATAGTTTTTTTTTTCATTTTTTTAATTGAGGCTGCGGCAGCAGCATTGTAAGGGGCCACTAATCACTGTGCAGCAATACAAGGGGCCACTCATCACTGTGCAGCATTATAAGGGGCCACTCATCACTGTGCAGCATTATAAGGGGCCACTCATCACTGTGCAGCATTATAAGGGGCCACTCATCACCTTGCAGCATTATAAGGGGCCACTCATCACCGTGCAGCATAATAAGGGGCCACTAATCACCGTGCAGCATAATAAGGAGCCACTAATCACTGCAGCATTTCAAGGGGCCACTAATCACTGTGCAGCATTATAAGGGGCCACTCATCACTGTGCAGCATTACAAGGGGCCACTCATCACTGTGCAGCATTACAAGGGGCCACTAATAACTGTGCAGCATTACAAGGGGCCACTAATCACTGTGCAGCATTACAAGGGGCCACTAATCACTGTGCAGCATTACAAGGGGCCACTAATCACTGTGCAGCATTATATGGGGCCAGTAATCACTGTGCAGCATTATATAGGGCCAGTAATCACTGTGCAGCATTATATGGGGCCACTCATCACTGTGCTGCATTATAAGAGGCCACTCATCACTGTGCAGCATTATAAGGGGGCCTCTCATCACTGTGCAGCATTATACGGGGCCACTAATCACTGTGCAGCATTACAAAGGGCCACTAATCACCGTGCAGCATAAGGGGCCACTAATCACTGCATTTCAAGGGGCCACTAATCACTGTGCAGCATTATAAGTGGCCACTAATCACCGTGCAGCATTGTAAGTGGCCACTAATCAATGTGCAGCATTATAAGGGGCCACTAATCACTGTGCAGCATTATAAGGGGCCACTAATCACTGTGCAGCATTATAAGGGGCCACTAATCACTGTGCAGCATTATAAGGGGCCACTAATCATTGTGCAGCATTATAAGGGTCCACTCTCCATGCAGCATTATAAGGGGCCACCAATCACTGTGCAGCATTATATGGGGCATATGTTATTATGGACCATGTTATAGGGCTACCATTATTCACTGTGCAGCATTATTAGGCATATTTTTGTATGGAGCATCTTATGGAACCCATCATGAACTTTATGGAGCATTATATGGGGCCATCATGAACTTTATGGAGCATCTTATGGGGCCCATTTTATTTTTGAAATTTACCAGTAGCTTCGGCATTTTCCACCCTAGGTTTATAGGCGAGTCAATAAGTTTTCCCAGTTTTTTGTGACAAAATTAGGGTGGTCGGCTTATACATGGGTCGGCTTATACACGAGTATATACGGACTTCTAAAGAAAATTGCCCCCAAGTTATTTTGAGCGACCCCGCCTGCTGTACCATCCTTGTGATTTACGAGAACGTTTCTCACTTCCTGCTAGGTCAGCGGAAACCCAAGGAGTAAAGAGAGAAGGTCCTTATGGCTGCATGGAGTAATGCTGGAAATCTCTAAGTCTGCGGGGACAACAGAGACTTTAGAAGAAGGCAAACCAAGGTTTAGTGCTAGCACTAGTGTGAGAGAAGGTTTATACTACAGGACAGAAGTGCTGTAACAGGAAAGAACCTAACAAATAAAAAAGATTGTAGACAAACCAGATTTTGCTATCTATTCATGTCATTGCCTTCCATATTACAGAGAAATTTCCCTAAATCCGGTATCTGATAATCCACAATGATGTATATTCAGGGTCGAACTGGGGTGTCTGGGGCCCACCAGGGGAATGGACTCTAGGGCCCCATCCTACAGCTATATGCTAATATCTGTCAGTCGTTATCCCCATTATAGTGGAGCATCGGCTGTAAAACACAGGCGGCTCCTGTACATCTACTGTGCATCCCCATAACTGGGATGTATAATTACGGTAGTTTACATTAATGTGGTTCTTTGGTTAAAACAATTTATCACCGATCCATGGGCTCTATAGGATAGCTGATCGCATACGTCCGACCATTAGAAACTGCACCGACCGGAAGAATGAGAAAGTTTTATCGTTGATAGGACACTTATCCCCATTTTAAAATGGAGCAGCAGGTTAGATATCTGACCGAAGCTTCATTCATTCTCTTTGGAGCTTCTATAAAAATACAAGTGCAGCCACTGAGGGAATGAATGGATCAGTGGTCAAGTCGGACATGCCACTCCAGTCTAATGGGGATAAAAAGTTCCACATTTTGCTGAATGGGTCCAAGTAGTTAGACCCCCCCAATCAATACGTTATCACTTGTCCTGTGAATAGGAGATTACGTTTTTCCACAGGAAACCCCTGTAAGTGCATCTCTGCCGCTGTTTACAAAGTATTTAATCTCTAATGGAAATAAAGAATATTCTCCTAATTAATATCAGAGAAGACTAATGACCGTCAAACACAACACAATCCACTGTACCAAGACCAATAATACCACATACAGGGGAGAAATACCACCACACCATGACCAGACCACATAGTACCCGCATCATATCACATAAAAGGCACAAATACAACCACACCATGACCAGACCACATATTACCACCACATAGTGACCGAATAATATGACATATTACCAGCATATAGGGACCAAATAATAATTCATACACGGAGAAATACTTCCACACTGTGAACAGTCCACAAATTACCACCACTTATTGATGGAATACTACAGTACTGATTATGAATACAAACCACAATAATAACAACACTGTTATTACCACCAGTGACATTATACACAGTACCTCTGTATATAGTGTCAGTGTACAGGTAATATAGTGATTACCAGTGACATTATACACAGGAGCTCAGTGATCACTGGCAACATTATTGTCAAGGTTTGCTCAGCTTGTGGGATTAGGTAGTTCAGAGGTTAATGTGGATGGCCTCACTCTGAGATTCTGGGAGGCTTTTTAAAGCCTCATTGTGGGCTCATTCCTCATCGTTTATACTCAGACCCTTGGCCGAGTGTGTGTGACCCTGGTGTGCTTTGTGACTGTAATACTTTATGCTTGTTTGGTTTTGATCTGGTTCTGTCCCTGTTACGAGTTCTGCCTGTCCCTCTTGTACTGCGTTGCTATCTCTGTGTATGACTCATTGCCTATGACCTGACTATTCTCTGATTGCCCCTCTTGTACTGTGCAGCTATCTCCATGTATGACTCATTGCTTACGTTCTGACTACTCTCTGCTCGCCCCTCTGGTATCGCGCCGCCCTCTCCATGTATGACCGCCCGTTTGTCTGACCTGAGTTCCCCTCGCCTCTACTCCAGGATTCCTGTAGTAGAGTCCTACAATCATCTTCAGAAGTGGGACACTAAGCCTCGCCCCCTGTGGTCACATGATCGTAGGTCCTTGTACTTCTTACTACCTTCAGCATCGCAGGTCCCGTCTGCCTCAACTTTCCCTGCAGTATCGGACCCCGGGCCCTCCCGCAGTAGGGGTGAGTCACGCTGCTCAGCCATGGCAGTTCGCCGACGCTGACAGGATCCTGATATTTATACACAGAAGATCTGCATACAGTGTCAGTGTAATACAGTGACCACCAGTGAAATTATACACAGGAGCTTTTGGAAGTGCATTGAGCAGCAGGGTGGTTTGCTGGTGAAGGGAAAAAAAATCTCTTTAAATCTTCTGCCTGAGCGAGTGTAAGCGAGCTGAGTGTGACCTGAGCGTCAGTGCGAACGGTGGTAAGTGTGTGACTTGTGATTCAGTGACTTTGGATTCAGGGAGTTTGCAAAGGAGGTATTACTGAATTGCTGTTATATTTTATTAATACTTTTTATTTATTTTTACTTAGCTTTTCTGTCTGGTGCAATCCCCATTAGGAATGTGCTCCACTATTGCCAATGCCATCCAGTGTACGTCTTGACGCATGTACGCAATCCTTGACCAGCCAGTCGAGGGTGCATACTGCTGTGCGAGATGTGAGCACATTGTGCATTTGGAAGCCCAGATACTGGATTTAAATGTGCAGCTGGCAACACTGAGATCAATAGACAATATGGAAAGGAGACTTCTACTCACTGAGCAGACGCTCAATGAGATAGATGAGGGGGGATGCTAGGTTGGAGCTGCAGGACAGTGAAGCAGTAAGATGGGTGACAGTTAGAAGGTGGGGTAGACAAAAGAGTGCCAGGGAGGCTAGTCCTGATCTGGCACAACCCAATAAGTTTGCCAAGTTGGCAGATGAGGGGAGTGTCAGTGCAGGGGTAGCACTGCTGCAGCAAGGCATGTCCTCTGAAAGCCAGAGGAGTATATGCTCCAGTAAGGGGAGAAATAGGAGAGCAGGGCAGGCCAGACAGGTGCTGGTAGTGGGGGACTCAATTATTAGGGGAACAGATAGGGCAATCTGTCACAAAGAAAGGGATCGTCGAACGGTGTGCTGCCTATCTGGCGCGCAAGTCTGACACATCGCTGACCGGGTTGACAGATTACTGGGAGGGGCTGGTGAGGATCCAGCGGTCATGGTGCACATTGGTACAAATGACACAGAGGTAGGTGGAAGGTCCTTAAAGATGATTTCAGGGAATTAGGCTGCAATCTTAAGGCAAGGACTTCCAAGGTGGTATTTTTGGAAATATTTCCTGTACCACGTGCCACGCCAGAGAGGAGATTAGGGAAGTTAATAAGTGGTTCAAGAATTAGTGTAGGAAGGAGGGGTTTGGGTTCCTGGAGAACTGGGCCGACTTCTCAGTTGGCTACAGGTTCTACGCTAGGGACGGGCTGCACCTCAATGGGGAGGGTGCAGCTGTGCTGGGGAAAAAAATGGCTAGAAGGGTGGAGGAGTGTTTAAACTTGGAACTAGGGGAGGGTATTCATTTTATAAGAGGGGAAGACTGTGTAGATAGAGACCTGGGCACAAATAATGAAATTGGAGGTGGTAGTGGCATGGGGGGTGAGGTTAGAACAGTTAATAATTTAAGAAATAGAGGTACAGACATACATAAAGTGCATGTATACAAATGCCAGAAGCCTCGCCAACAAAATGGAGGACTTAGAATTAATTTTGTTGGAAGATAAGGTATATTGCACCCCCTCATAGGGTATAAGGCTGCCCCCTCATAGGGTATAATGCTTCTCCCCCCTCATAGGGTATAATGCACCCCCTCATAGGGTATAATGCTGCCCCCTCATAGGGTATAACACTAGATAGATAGATAGATAGATATGTGATAATTAGATGTATAGATAGATAATAGATAGATAGATCTATGGATAGACAGATAGAAATAAAGATATAAAGATAATAGATAGTGAAAGATATAGGTAGCTATAGAGATAGATAGATAGACCTAGATAGATATAGATAGATAAATAGATAGATAGGGGATAAATAGATATATGGATAGATAGATAGATAGATATAAAGATAATAGATAGTGATAGCTATAGATAGGTATATAGATAGATAGATAGGGGATAAATAGATAGATCTATGGATACATGATATATAGATGGATAGATATAAAGATAATAGATAGAGATAGATATAGATAGGTATAGAGATAGATGGATATAGACTATTTATATCTATCTATATCTACCTCTATATCTATCTATCTATCTATCTATCTATCTATCTATATCTATCTCTATATCTAAGATAGAGACAGATAGATATAGAGATAGAGATATAGATATACAGATAGAAATAGATAGATATAGAGATATATAGATATAGAGACAGATAGATATAGAGATAGATATAGATAGATATAGAGATATATAAAAAACAAACCACAATACTCACCTCTCCTCCTGCTCCCACGCTGATGACGGCTTCAGTGTCAGCAGCTGACCCGTCTGCCAGACACACAGCGGGTGCGCGATGAAGTGACGTCATCGCGCATCGGCTGTGAGTCAGGAGCAGAGGGGACTGATGGGAGAGAGATGCTCTCTATTCCACTGAAATTGAGCGCAGCGCCGGCTGCCTAGGTTGGGGAGCGGGGCCCCGGGGTGAGTGGAGGCCGAGAGTGAATGAATATTCATTTCTCTTTAGTAGTGGGGACAGTGGCTCCTGCCTCCTGACACCCGCTGCTGCTCCGCTGGCAGGGCCCCCATAGCAGCTGTGTGGCACTGGCTGGGGGCCCCTGGAGCAGTGGGGGCCCTAGGCAACTGCTGTCCCTGTATACCAGTAGAGGTGCCAGGGCCCACCAGATGCCAGGGCCCACCGGAGAATCAGTCCGACGCTACCTGTCTGTATATATAATGTCAGTGTACAAGTAATAGAATGATCACTGGAGACATACACAGGAGTTCTGTATATAGTGTATAGTGTACAGGTAATACAGTGACTCATCAGTAACATTATACACAGGAGCTCTGCATATAGTCAGCGTACAGGTAATACAAGGATCACCAGTGACATTATACACAGGAGCTCTGTATATACTATATAATGTAAGTGTCCAGGTAAATCACTGACTTACCAGTGACCTCTGTATTTGTAGCGATTCATCTTCGCTTTTCTTCCTCTTCCAGTGTAAAATAATGCATATCCTGTAAAATACTCAGGACTAGTTACCAGATAAAAATATAGTGGTTTATTTGGTTTCTTCCATCAAAGAAAGGTTATTACAGAAAAACAGGTGAATAAAAATAAGTGAAAGAGATATTGTCCATTGTTCATAGCAAAAGCTTTCCATCTTCATTCTCTGAGATCCCACATGGCAAAAGCAACATGTATTCTTCTTCTCTCCGAGATCCTGAATAGCAAATGCCTGCTGTGTCTCAGTTTGGCTTCTCACATCGCCGTCAAGTAATATACCAGCTGTTGAGTTATGTCATGGCCCAACACAGGCGACATCTTCGTGTCTGTCTCTCATGATGGTGAGGGAAGAAGAGCAGCGACCTCTACAGTTAGCCATGAATTATATACGTCTCCTAAAGCACGTGGTCTCTACATATATGGAGCTGTCTTTCTACCATGAGCCAAGCTTAAAAATAGCCTATGTCATGTAAGCTAAAGCATTCTACAGAACTGGGTCTTATAAGAAATTAACGGATTATTAATATTTAACATCCAGCCAGGACACGTTTGCTGCAGAAAATAACACACTATACTTGATCACTTCTAGACCACATTCCCCACTTTCCCCCCCGACTTCTACACTTTATGTGTAAAGGTCAGCCAGGGCAGTAGTCGTGGCTGAGTATTTCGGGTTCGGGCATTGTATACCCTGACCTCCCTCTACAGGAAAACGGTACCTCTTCTCTTGCATGGTACGGTGAATACTCACCGTGCCGTCAGCGTCCCCTTTGCTACGCCGACTTGATGCTGATCCTTGATCCCAATGAATAGAGACACAGTCCAGGGCAACTCTTAACTGAGCAAATTTATTTTCTTCAGGACACAGCACATCCACATAGTTTCCAGCATTTTCATCACAGTAAAGACAGCACATTACTTCATCTTTCCCTTCACTGTTCCTTGCAGTGTTTCCGTTTGACGAAGCGTCTCAGATGGCTCCTCAGTGTCCTCCCTGTATAGCGTCACCATGGTGAAGCGCTCTCCAGCATGTTTCGCCCCGGACATCAGAGATTCAGCCCACGTAGCTTTCCACCACATTCTGGAGTGACCTGCCCGTACCCTTTTACGGTAACCTTCAATCTTCCTCTGTTTACTTACACTCTTTTCCACTTTATTGCTGATTCTGCAGTACCGTGTTCTTCTCTAGATGGCTGGGCATCAGCTTTAACATCACGGGGTAGTTAGGCAGCTCAGGCATATAGCCCACCCGAGCACAAAGGGGTCAGGCCTCTGACTGCCTGAAACTGGAAGACCATCCTGGCTTATTCTCCAGCTATCCCCTCCTACAGTTAACTCCTATATGTCCTACAGCTACATCTACTGTGCAATGAGCTCAGTGCCCCATCTAGTGACCATAGCCCAGACTGCACTGTCCCTACCAAGTACAAGGTGCAGAAACATAGCTTATGCTATATAAATAATACAGCAACATGAAATATACGATAATGCGCAACAATGGTATAACATATATATAAATATATATACAAGTACAACAGCAACATGGGGGTTTAAAGGGGTAAGACTCTCAACCCCTTACACATGTCTACATATTGATATTAGTCATGTATTATACTACAGCACAGGCACCATTTTGATGAATGCAAACCTTTTTTTTGTAACCCCACAAACACCCGGAGCACCAGAATCTCAATAACTGAAATTTACAAATACAGATTACACAACAACCACAAGATGCATTTCATCACCCAGGTCACCTCATTTTAATCAGTATAACAGCGTAGACCTGACACTGTCTGTACTTTACTGTTCACAATCCTGCTGACAGGATCCCTTTAAATCCAAATTTTAATAAGTTTGTTCTTTTCTGCGCTAAACGTCCCCCAAACCCTGAGGACGGCGAGTATACCTTGGTTGTGTTTTGCTGTATGTGTATACAAAAGTAAAAGAAGAGCACCTATCAGGGGCTCAGAAAAGCTGGGTGGCATGTGTGCTAGTGTGTGACCCAGCGCAGGTGTCTCACTGGCCTATCAAAACAGTGACCGATAGCAGCAAACAGTGTGATGTGGATGTGAGAACTGTCTGCGGGGTGCGCTTAGGTGAGTGGACAAAAGAATATGGGAGGTTCACCTTTATAGTAACATCCCAGGGCAGGTGTGTCGTGAGCAAGTGGTGTTCAAGAAATATTGGTGGCAGTGGTTGTGACTTATCCTGACACACAATGTACAGGGAAATGGGAAAATTGTGAAAAAAAACGCAATTCTGACCTTAATTATGTTTACGGCGTACATTATGTGGTAAAAATGACCATGTAATATGATTCTCCTCATCAGTATGATTACAGAGATACTAAACGTGCCCAGATTTTTAAATTATTTTAGTGGTAGAAAAAAAATCAAGACTTTGAAATAAAAAATATGTTGGAGTTTGTGTTGCCATTTTCCGAGACCCGTAGTTTTACTTTTTCGTTCAATAGAGCTATGAGAGGGATTATTTTTTTATAAGGCGAGACGTTATTATGGATATTACTTTGGGATAGATATGACATTTTAGTTGCTTGTTACGTATTTTAAGTGGTATTGCAGCGACCAAAAAATACCGCAATGTTGGCGTTTTTAAATTTTTTGTGTTTACCAATTGGGTTAATTATTTTTATATTTTGATAGCTCGGACTTTGCTGGATGTGGCGATATCACTTGACATTTTTTTTTATGTTCATTTTCAATGGAGGAAAATTGAACTTTTATGAGTTTTTTTTTCAGATTTGTTTAAATCTTTTTTTGTTGTTTTACTTTTCTTTTCACTTCATTTATCGCTCCCTAAGGCCCCTTTCACACTTCAGTTTTTTGCAATCAGTCACAATCCGTCAGGTTTTGACAAAAACGGATCCTCAGTTTTTTTTTGAGGATCCGTTTTTTCCCCATTGACTTGCATTAATGGCGGATTGTGACGGATGGCTGTCCGTTTCATCAGTTTTTTTTTTGAGGATCCGCCAAAAGTTGCTGTCCGTCACCATCCTCAAAGATTTCAAAACGGAGCTTGCAACAAAACTCTCTCTCTCTCTCTCTCCTTCCCGACCAGCGTTTCCTTTAAATTTCCTCATTTTCAGGATCCTGTGCCATCCGTTCACATCAGTTCAGAACGGATCCGCTTGTCTGCCTTTTTGGCGGATTTGAACTGATGCAAAAAACTGAAGTGTGAAAGAGGCCTAAGCTGTACTACATACAGGGGCTAATGGTGCAGCAGAAGTGTGAACTTTTTGATGCTTTTGTTTAATATTTTCCACTATAGTATATGGAGAGCATAAAAAACGCATGCAAAATTCCAATGAAGTCTCCAATTGTGGAACTGAAGCATTCCTCTACTAAAAAAAATGCATTCGAAAAAACTGCCACAAAAAAATACAATAAAAAGTTTTGATTGCTTTAGTGCGAATACCTATGGAAACAATGCAGCACTTCTGCACGTGTGAACATGGCCCAGGAGAGACTCTGGACAATTTGTACGTTCTACACCAGGTTCACACTTGGGGTTATTTATTTTTTTATCACTACTTAGAATTACAGACAAATTAAAAAAAGTGATCTGAGCCAATTATATGGAAAAAATACAATATTATTTAACATTTATTCTGAAGCTATATGAAATAATTCTGACTACAGCAATGGTCTGTGCCCATCACGGGTGATCCGTGTTACCGGGAAGAGAGGAGGAGACATTCCTGGAAGGAGCTGACAATAGATACATCACATTATCTCACGTATGAGGATACAGAATTATACAGGTTTGAAAATATCAAATAGAAAGATTTGCCTGTAAACAGGTAAAAAAGCAAAAACAGTAAATAAAGCAATGACTTGCGCTATTGTACCGGTAAGTTTTTATACATCTCATCCCAATCCAGCTAACCCCTATCCGTACAGTGGCAGCTGGTATTGGATGGTCTGCCATGGGTAACATAACTAGTTCT
The DNA here is from genome assembly GCF_039654945.1 of Dendrobates tinctorius. NCBI lineage: Eukaryota > Metazoa > Chordata > Amphibia > Anura > Dendrobatidae > Dendrobates > Dendrobates tinctorius. Next base: position 2,708,073 of record NW_027361791.1, on the reverse strand, counting down.
CCTATATTAGACCCATTGCCATGTTCGTCTTTATGACATCACAGAAGCGTTGTCCACGAGTCATGGAATGTTCCGCAAGAACGGTCAGTGCGAGGCAAGCAGAGATAGAGAGGAGAGCTGAACACTAACCCAGAGCGACTTGTAAATCACTTTTTACTTGTTTTGTTTATTTTTTTTACTTTTATTTCTTTTTTTTGGGAGTGTTTTCTACCATCCGCACACACTTTTGTGTGTGTGGAGGGGAAGGCAGCCTAATGGCTGCACCCGTAGCTGGAGGAAAGTTCCAACCACGGAGACGTCTCCCACATGCCAGGACATCCCTATACAGTCAGAGGCCTGAACACCACCAAAGGCCAACTGGCTTCACGGGGTATGTGATGGCAGTGCTTTATTATATCGTGTCAATTATTAAATGCCTGTTCAAAACACCAGAAAAGGCAAAGGACCGATATTCCAGACTGAAAAGTCCACCACCATATCCTACAATGCCCGAAATAGGCCGATTCGTACAACCTGCAGCAAACATCAGCGCAGAGCCAGAGGGTATGAAGGAACGCCTGATACTCACCAGAACAGTAGATGAGGAAGAGACAACAGCCACATTGCCCAGGAGCCCATCCCCATGCACCTGGATGGAGCTAACTCCCTCTCAAGCACGTATACTCCTCAGTATGCCTTACGACCATCAACCGCGTATTAAGGTGACTGCTAAACAAGGCTACAATCCTACACCACACCTGCCAGTCAGCTATACCACTGGAAAGATCATGCAAGTAATGCTGATGAGCCCACAGGATGTACAACGTGCCTACAAGAGAGATTTGGGTTTCCTTCCAAGTCCTAGGAAGATCATTCTCCCGAGAAGAGAATTCCGCGGCACTTTGATTTAGCCGGCGGAAAATGTAGTGGCGAGTTGCTTGCAGCAAGCACATACCATCTTCTGCACAGCTGCTTCTTAGACAGATTTTCCGGTTTTGACTATGGCTTGATCAATGGATCATGTTTCTATACTGCCGCCTGCCCTGACCTCTGCTTGTTTAAAGTTATGCATCTACACTGCCGCCTGCCCTGACCTTTGCTTGCTCAATGGATTATGTTTTTGAACTGCCGCCTGCCTGACCTCTGCTTGCTCAATGGATTGTTTCTGCACTGCCGCCTGCCTTCACCTCTGCTTGCTCAATGGATTATGTTTTTGAACTGCCGCCTACCCTGACCTCTGCTTGCTCAATGGATTATGTTTCTGCACTGCCGCCTGCCTTGACCTCTGCTTGCTCAGTGGATTATGTTTTTGAACTGCCGCCTGCCCTGACCTCTGCTTGCTCAATGGATTATGTTTTTGAACTGACGCCTGCCCTGACCTCTGCTTGCTCAATGGATTATGTTTCTGCACTGCCGCCTGCCTGACCTCTGCTTGCTCAATGGATTATGTTTTTGAACTGCCGCCTGCCCTGACCTCAGCTTGCTCAATGGATTATGTTTCTGCACTGCCGCCTGCCCTGACCTCAGCTTGCTCAATGGATTATGCTTCTGCACTGCCGCCTGCCCTGACCTCTGCTTGTTTCCGGTTATTAATCTGTGATACTAATAAAAATGTATATTATTCTGCACTATATGGACTGTGGGTCGTTTTTTTTCTTTGGTTTTATGGTTGTTTCCGGTTATGTTTTTGCACTGCTGCCTGCCCTGACCTTTGCTTGTTTCTGACTACTCATTTGCCTGCTGATTTTGTACTTCTTCCTCAATGCCTGCACTTTTAAGACCCCAGTAGAGCTAATTTATATAAATCCTGCATCCTAACAATGAAGCCGGGTTATAGGGCTTCTGATCACAATGGTAGGATGATGCCTCAATGTGAAGAAGGGTAGCACCAGTTCTTCACCTAACAGTATGGAATGCTTATCTAAAAAAATGAAAAAGGAACAGTACAGTATAGACAAAGGTCCCATAAACTCAACAAGAACAAACCATTAAGAACTTTAAGCATAAACATGTGAGACAACAAACCAAGTGGCTCAGAATACCACATCCGACCCAACCAGCAGTTTTGTTGAAGGTATTTTCCTCTGATCTTTCGTTAAGAGGGTACAACATCTCAAATACATTAGACTGGTGTGGGTCTCCAACCATTTAGGAACCCTCAAATCAATAGTACAGGGGTCTTGAATCAGCCACAAAATTGCTTCAGGAAGAATTGGGTGGAGCACTGGTTTCATATGTACCCTGCCGCTCATGTCAAGGTCTATGAAAATAACCAAACACAAGGCTGAGTACTCAGATCTTATAGGAACCTCCCCAATAGTGAATGGCCATCTGTACATTCATAGTTCCCCAGGTCTGTAGACAGATGCGGGTTTCACGTCCGGGACCTCTGCCTATCAGACATTTATAGAATATTTTATGGATAACACATAAATGTATGGGAAAACTCCTCTTGTAAATAGTGCGCCTCAAGTTTCTTCTGCTGTTTGCAGTGGAATGTAGTCATCATAGCTAATATGAGGGAAGGATTCCTGAGAGGGGGTATACATCTACTATATCCATATTCTGTGGATATCTACCCTAATAAAGCTTATGGACGGTGAGTGCAGTGATGAGACCGACCCTTTATCAACATGTTCTGTCCCACAAACTAATGTAGTACACTGCACTGACCGCCGATAGACTTTATTCTCCAAAGACAATTTAAGTTTGTTATATGTATTAAAATACTTTTTTTCCCAGAATTATCTAAGAATTATCGACAAGGAAAATGGACTCAAGATAAAGCTTAGAAACATATATTTCTTTACAGCTCCTGATATAGGTATTGCGGTCTTTAAAAACAGTAGTCCCCAACTTCTGCCTCCTCAGCAAGTTATCCCCTAGCCATTGGTAGATCATAACTTGCTGATTACGGGTGTTTCACTGCCAGGACCCCCACCAATCCTAAGAACAGGGTGTCTGGAACAAGCGGCTGTTAAGAATGCGCAACAACACTTCTTTCATTATGGGACAATGATGGGGCTGATATGCTGATGATGGACTATGATGGGGCTGATGTGCTGATGATGGACTATGATGGGGCTGATGTGCTGATGATGGACTATGATGGGGTTGATGTGCTGATGATGGACTATGATGGGGCTGATGTGCTGATGATGAACTATGATTGGGATGATGAAGTCTGCAATAACAGAGCATAGCAGTACAACCCCTTAGCCTGGAGTGCCCTAACAAATAGCTGGGGAGGGTCCGAGCTCACAGTCAGACCTTAGAAGAAGAGTTAATAGTTTTGTTTCTTCTGTCTTAAAGGACAAAAAAGGCTTACAGTATATACTCGCGTATAAGTCGAGATTTTCAGCCCATTTTTTGGGGCTGAAAGCCCCCCTCTCGGCTTATACGCGAGTCATATACCGGGGGTCGGCCAGGGAGGGGGAGCGGGGGGTGTCGGAGATCATACTCACCTCTCCTGGCATGTTTCTGCAGCCCCCCGTGCTTATTCCATCTTCTCGGCGCTGTTCTTCCTGCTTTCAGCGGTCACGTGGTACGCTCATTACCCTCATTAATATGCACATATGTAATGAGCGGCACCACGTGACCACAGAAAGCAGGAAGAACAGCACTGAGAAGATGGAACAAGCACGGGGGGCTGCAGAGACATGCCAGGAGAGGTGAGTATAACGGGGGGAGCCATATTCACCTGTGCCCCATTCCACCGCTGCGCATCGCTCTGCTGTTTTGCTTCCTCTGGCAGTGACGTTAAGGTCAGAGGGTGCCATGACGTAGTTAGCAGGCGCCCTCTGCCTGAACAGTCACTGCAGAGCCAGCAACGCTAAGGAGCAGCAGCTGCAGCAGTGACAAGGTGAGTATATAGTTTTTTTTTTCATTTTTTTAATTGAGGCTGCGGCAGCAGCATTGTAAGGGGCCACTAATCACTGTGCAGCAATACAAGGGGCCACTCATCACTGTGCAGCATTATAAGGGGCCACTCATCACTGTGCAGCATTATAAGGGGCCACTCATCACTGTGCAGCATTATAAGGGGCCACTCATCACTGTGCAGCATTATAAGGGGCCACTCATCACCTTGCAGCATTATAAGGGGCCACTCATCACCTTGCAGCATTATAAGGGGCCACTCATCACCGTGCAGCATAATAAGGGGCCACTAATCACCGTGCAGCATAATAAGGAGCCACTAATCACTGCAGCATTTCAAGGGGGCACTAATCACTGTGCAGCATTATAAGGGGCCACTCATCACTGTGCAGCATTACAAGGGGCCACTCATCACTGTGCAGCATTACAAGGGGCCACTAATAACTGTGCAGCATTACAAGGGGCCACTAATCACTGTGCAGCATTACAAGGGGCCACTAATCACTGTGCAGCATTACAAGGGGCCACTAATCACTGTGCAGCATTATATGGGGCCAGTAATCACTGTGCAGCATTATATGGGGCCAGTAATCACTGTGCAGCATTATATGGGGCCACTCATCACTGTGCTGCATTATAAGAGGCCACTCATTACTGTGCAGCATTATAAGGGGGCCTCTCATTACTGTGCAGCATTATACGGGGCCAATAATCACTGTGCAGCATTACAAAGGGCCACTAATCACCGTGCAGCATAAGGGGCCACTAATCACTGCAGCATTTCAAGGGGCCACTAATCACTGTGCAGCATTATAAGTGGCCACTAATCACCGTGCAGCATTGTAAGGGGCCACTAATCAATGTGCAGCATTATAAGGGGCCACTAATCACTGTGCAGCATTATAAGGGGCCACTAATCACTGTGCAGCATTATAAGGGGCCACTAATCACTGTGCAGCATTATAAGGGGCCACTAATCATTGTGCAGCATTATAAGGGGCCACTCTCCATGCAGCATTATAAGGGGCCACCAATCACTGTGAAGCATTATATGGGGCATATGTTATTATGGACCATGTAATAGGGCTACCATTATTCACTGTGCAGCATTATTAGGCATATTTTTGTATGGAGCATCTTATGGAACCCATCATGAACTTTATGGAGCATTATATGGGGCCATCATGAACTTTATGGAGCATCTTATGGGGCCCATTTTATTTTTGAAATTTACCAGTAGCTTCGGCATTTTCCACCCTAGGTTTATAGGCGAGTCAATAAGTTTTCCCAGTTTTTTGTGACAAAATTAGGGTGGTCGGCTTATACATGGGTCGGCTTATACGCGAGTATATACGGACTTCTAAAGAAAATTGCCCCCAAGTTATTTTGAGCGACCCTGCCTGCTGTACCATCCTTGTGATTTACGAGAACGTTTCTCACTTCCTGCTAGGACAGCGGAAACCCAAGGAGTAAAGAGAGAAGGTCCTTATGGCTGCATGGAGTAATGCTGGAAATCTCTAAGTCTGCGGGGACAACAGAGACTTTAGAAGAAGGCAAACCAAGGTTTAGTGCTAGCACTAGTGTGAGAGAAGGTTTATACTACAGGAGAGAAGTGCTGTAACAGGAAAGAACCTAACAAATAAAAAAGATTGTAGACAAACCAGATTTTGCTATCTATTCATGTCATTGCCTTCCATATTACAGAGAAATTTCCCTAAATCCGGTATCTGATAATCCACAATGATGTATATTCAGGGTCGAACTGGGGTGTCTGGGGCCCACCAGGGGAATGGACTCTAGGGCCCCATCCTACAGCTATATGCTAATATCTGTCAGTCGTTATCCCCATTATAGTGGAGCATCGGCTGTAAAACACAGGCGGCTCCTGCACATCTACTGTGCACCCCCATAACTGGGATGTATAATTACGGTAGTTTACATTAATGTGGTTCTTTGGTTAAAACAATTTATCACCGATCCATGGGCTCTATAGGATAGCTGATCGCATACGTCCGACCATTAGAAACTGCACCGACCGGAAGAATGAGAAAGTTTTATCGTTGATAGGACACTTATCCCCATTTTAAAATGGAGCAGCAGGTTAGATATCTGACCGAAGCTTCATTCATTCTCTTTGGAGCTTCTATAAAAATACAAGTGCAGCCACTGAGGGAATGAATGGATCAGTTGTCAAGTCGGACATGCCACTCCAGTCTAATGGGGATAAAAAGTTCCACATTTTGCTGAATGGGTCCAAGTAGTTAGACCCCCCCAATCAATACGTTATCACTTGTCCTGTGAATAGGAGATTACGTTTTTCCACAGGAAACCCCTGTAAGTGCATCTCTGCCGCTGTTTACAAAGTATTTAATCTCTAATGGAAATAAAGAATATTCTCCTAATTAATATCAGAGAAGACTAATGACCGTCAAACACAACACAATCCACTGTACCAAGACCAATAATACCACATACAGGGGAGAAATACCACCACACCATGACCAGACCACATAGTACCCGCATCATATCACATAAAAGGCACAAATACAACCACACCATGACCAGACCACATATTACCACCACATAGTGACCGAATAATATGACATATTACCAGCATATAGGGACCAAATAATAATTCATACACGGAGAAATACTTCCACACTGTGAACAGTCCACAAATTACCACCACTTATTGATGGAATACTACAGTACTGATTATGAATACAAACCACAATAATAACAACACTGTTATTACCACCAGTGACATTATACACAGTACCTCTGTATATAGTGTCAGTGTACAGGTAATACAGTGATTACCAGTGACATTATACACAGGAGCTCAGTGATCACTGGCAACATTATTGTCAAGGTTTGCTCAGCTTGTGGGATTAGGTAGTTCAGAGGTTAATGTGGATGGCCTCACTCTGAGATTCTGGGAGGCTTTTTAAAGCCTCATTGTGGGCTCATTCCTCATCGTTTATACTCAGACCCTTGGCCGAGTGTGTGTGACCCTGGTGTGCTTTGTGACTGTAATACTTTATGCTTGTTTGGTTTTGATCTGGTTCTGTCCCTGTTACGAGTTCTGCCTGTCCCTCTTGTACTGCGTTGCTATCTCTGTGTATGACTCATTGCCTATGACCTGACTATTCTCTGATTGCCCCTCTTGTACTGTGCAGCTATCTCCATGTATGACTCATTGCTTACGTTCTGACTACTCTCTGCTCGCCCCTCTGGTATCGCGCCGCCCTCTCCATGTATGACCGCCCGTTTGTCTGACCTGAGTTCCCCTCGCCTCTACTCCAGGATTCCTGTAGTAGAGTCCTACAATCATCTTCAGAAGTGGGACACTAAGCCCCGCCCCCTGTGGTCACATGATCGTAGGTCCTTGTACTTCTTACTACCTTCAGCATCGCAGGTCCCGTCTGCCTCAACTTTCCCTGCAGTATCGGACCCCGGGCCCTCCCGCAGTAGGGGTGAGTCACGCTGCTCAGCCGTGGCAGTTCGCCGACGCTGACAGGATCCTGATATTTATACACAGAAGATCTGCATACAGTGTCAGTGTAATACAGTGACCACCAGTGAAATTATACACAGGAGCTTTTGGAAGTGCATTGAGCAGCAGGGTGGTTTGCTGGTGAAGGGAAAAAAAATCTCTTTAAATCTTCTGCCTGAGCGAGTGTAAACGAGCTGAGTGTGACCTGAGCGTAAGTGCGAACGGTGGTAAGTGTGTGACTTGTGATTCAGTGACTTTGGATTCAGGGAGTTTGCAAAGGAGGTATTACTGAATTGCTGTTATATTTTATTAATACTTTTTATTTATTTTTACTTATCTTTTCTGTCTGGTGCAATCCCCATTAGGAATGTGCTCCACTATTGCCAATGCCATCCAGTGTACGTCTTGCCGCATGTACGCAATCCTTGACCAGCCAGTCGAGGGTGCATACTGCTGTGCGAGATGTGAGCACATTGTGCATTTGGAAGCCCAGATACTGGATTTAAATGTGCAGCTGGCAACACTGAGATCAATAGACAATATGGAAAGGAGACTTCTACTCACTGAGCAGACGCTCAATGAGATAGATGAGGGGGGGATGCTAGGTTGGAGCTGCAGGACAGTGAAGCAGTAAGATGGGTGACAGTTAGAAGGTGGGGTAGACAGAAGAGTGCCAGGGAGGCTAGTCCTGATCTGGCACAACCCAATAAGTTTGCCAAGTTGGCAGATGAGGGGAGTGTCAGTGCAGGGGTAGCACTGCTGCAGCAAGGCATGTCCTCTGAAAGCCAGAGGAGTATATGCTCCAGTAAGGGGAGAAATAGGAGAGCAGGGCAGGCCAGACAGGTGCTGGTAGTGGGGGACTCAATTATTAGGGGAACAGATAGGGCAATCTGTCACAAAGAAAGGGATCGTCGAACGGTGTGCTGCCTATCTGGCGCGCAAGTCTGACACATCGCTGACCGGGTTGACAGATTACTGGGAGGGGCTGGTGAGGATCCAGCGGTCATGGTGCACATTGGTACAAATGACACAGAGGTAGGTGGAAGGTCCTTAAAGATGATTTCAGGGAATTAGGCTGCAATCTTAAGGCAAGGACCTCCAAGGTGGTATTTTTGGAAATATTTCCTGTACCACGTGCCACGCCAGAGAGGAGATTAGGGAAGTTAATAAGTGGTTCAAGAATTAGTGTAGGAAGGAGGGGTTTGGGTTCCTGGAGAACTGGGCCGACTTCTCAGTTGGCTACAGGTTCTACGCTAGGGACGGGCTGCACCTCAATGGGGAGGGTGCAGCTGTGCTGGGGAAAAAAATGGCTAGAAGGGTGGAGGAGTGTTTAAATTTGGAACTAGGGGAGGGTATTCATTTTATAAGAGGGGAAGACTGTGTAGATAGAGACCTGGGCACAAATAATGAAATTGGGGGTGGTAGTGGCATGGGGGGTGAGGTTAGAACAGTTAATAATTTAAGAAATAGAGGTACAGACATACATAAAGTGCATGTATACAAATGCCAGAAGCCTCGCCAACAAAATGGAGGACTTAGAATTAATTTTGTTGGAAGATAAGGTATATTGCACCCCCTCATAGGGTATAAGGCTGCCCCCTCATAGGGTATAATGCTTCTCCCCCCTCATAGGGTATAATGCACCCCCTCATAGGGTATAATGCTGCCCCCTCATAGGGTATAACACTAGATAGATAGATAGATAGATAGATATGTGATAATTAGATGTATAGATAGATAATAGATAGATAGATCTATGGATAGACAGATAGATATAAAGATATAAAGATAATAGATAGTGAAAGATATAGGTAGCTATAGAGATAGATAGACCTAGATAGATATAGATAGATAAATAGATAGATAGGGGATAAATAGATATATGGATAGATAGATAGAAAGATAGATAGATAGATAGATAGATATAAAGATAATAGATAGTGATAGCTATAGATAGGTATATAGATAGATAGATAGGGGATAAATAGATAGATCTATGGATAGATGATATATAGATGGATAGATATAAAGATAATAGATAGAGATAGATATAGATAGGTATAGAGATAGATGGATATAGACTATTTATATCTATCTATATCTACCTCTATATCTATCTCTATATCTAAGATAGAGACAGATAGATATAGAGATAGAGATATAGATATACAGATAGAAATAGATAGATATAGAGATATATAGATATAGAGACAGATAGATATAGAGATAGATATAGATAGATATAGAGATATATAAAAAACAAACCACAATACTCACCTCTCCTCCTGCTCCCACGCTGATGACGGCTTCAGTGTCAGCAGCTGACCCGTCTGCCAGACACACAGCGGGTGCGCGATGAAGTGACGTCATCGCGCATCGGCTGTGAGTCAGGAGCAGAGGGGACTGATGGGAGAGAGATGCTCTCTCTTCCACTGCAATTGAGCGCGGCGCCGGCTGCCTAGGTTGGGGAGCGGGGCCCCGGGGTGAGTGAAGGCCGAGAGTGAATGAATATTCATTTCTCTTTAGTAGTGGGGACAGTGGCTCCTGCCTCCTGACACCCGCTGCTGCTCCGCTGGCAGGGCCCCCATAGCAGCTGTGTGGCACTGGCTGGGGGCCCCTGGAGCAGTGGGGGCCCTAGGCAACTGCTGTCCCTGTATACCAGTAGAGGTGCCAGGGCCCACCAGATGCCAGGGCCCACCGGAGAATCAGTCCGACGCTACCTGTCTGTATATATAATGTCAGTGTACAAGTAATAGAATGATCACTGGAGACATACACAGGAGTTCTGTATATAGTGTATAGTGTACAGGTAATACAGTGACTCACCAGTAACATTATACACAGGAGCTCTGCATATAGTCAGCGTACAGGTAATACAAGGATCACCAGTGACATTATACACAGGAGCTCTGTATATACTATATAATGTAAGTGTCCAGGTAAATCACTGACTTACCAGTGACCTCTGTATTTGTAGCGATTCATCTTCGCTTTTCTTCCTCTTCCAGCCAGGACACGTTTGCTGCAGAAAATAACACACTATACTTGATCACTTCTAGACCACATTCCCCACTTTCCCCCCCGACTTCTACACTTTATGTGTAAAGGTCAGCCAGGGCAGTAGTCGTGGCTGAGTATTTCGGGTTCGGGCATTGTATACCCTGACCTCCCTCTACAGGAAAACGGTACCTCTTCTCTTGCATGGTACGGTGAATACTCACCGTGCCGTCAGCGTCCCCTTTGCTACGCCGACTTGATGCTGATCCTTGATCCCAATGAATAGAGACACAGTCCAGGGCAACTCTTAACTGAGCAAATTTATTTTCTTCAGGACACAGCACATCCACATAGTTTCCAGCATTTTCATCACAGTAAAGACAGCACATTACTTCATCTTTCCCTTCACTGTTCCTTGCAGTGTTTCCGTTTGAAGAAGCGTCTCAGATGGCTCCTCAGTGTCCTCCCTGTATAGCGTCACCACGGTGAAGCGCTCTCCAGCATGTTTCGCCCCGGACATCAGAGATTCAGCCCACGTAGCTTTCCACCACATTCTGGAGTGACCTGCCCGTACCCTTTTACGGTAACCTTCAATCTTCCTCTGTTTACTTACACTCTTTTCCACTTTATTGCTGATTCTGCAGTACCGTGTTCTTCTCTAGATGGCTGGGCATCAGCTTTAACATCACGGGGTAGTTAGGCAGCTCAGGCATATAGCCCACCCGAGCACAAAGGGGTCAGGCCTCTGACTGCCTGAAACTGGAAGACCATCCTGGCTTATTCTCCAGCTATCCCCTCCTACAGTTAACTCCTATATGTCCTACAGCTACATCTACTGTGCAATGAGCTCAGTGCCCCATCTAGTGACCATAGCCCAGACTGCACTGTCCCTACCAAGTACAAGGTGCAGAAACATAGCTTATGCTATATAAATAATACAGCAACATGAAATATACGATAATGCGCAACAATGGTATAACATATATATAAATATATATACAAGTACAACAGCAACATGGGGGTTTAAAGGGGTAAGACTCTCAACCCCTTACACATGTCTACATATTGATATTAGTCATGTATTATACTACAGCACAGGCACCATTTTGATGAATGCAAACCTTTTTTTTGTAACCCCACAAACACCCGGAGCACCAGAATCTCAATAACTGAAATTTACAAATACAGATTACACAACAACCACAAGATGCATTTCATCACCCAGGTCACCTCATTTTAATCAGTATAACAGCGTAGACCTGACACTGTCTGTACTTTACTGTTCACAATCCTGCTGACAGGATCCCTTTAAATCTAAATTTTAATAAGTTTGTTCTTTTCTGCGCTAAACGTCCCCCAAACCCTGAGGACGGCGAGTATACCTTGGTTGTGTTTTGCTGTATGTGTATACAAAAGTAAAAGAAGAGCACCTATCAGGGGCTCAGAAAAGCTGGGTGGCATGTGTGCTAGTGTGTGACCCAGCGCAGGTGTCTCACTGGCCTATCAAAACAGTGACCGATAGCAGCAAACAGTGTGATGTGGATGTGAGAACTGTCTGCGGGGTGCGCTTAGGTGAGTGGACAAAAGAATATGGGAGGTTCACCTTTATAGTAACATCCCAGGGCAGGTGTGTCGTGAGCAAGTGGTGTTCAAGAAATATTGGTGGCAGTGGTTGTGACTTATCCTGACACACAATGTACAGGGAAATGGGAAAATTGTGAAAAAAAACGCAATTCTGACCTTAATTATGTTTACGGCGTACATTATGTGGTAAAAATGACCATGTAATATGATTCTCCTCATCAGTATGATTACAGAGATACTAAACGTGCCCAGATTTTTAAATTATTTTAGTGGTAGAAAAAAAATCAAGACTTTGAAATAAAAAATATGTTGGAGTTTGTGTTGCCATTTTCCGAGACCCGTAGTTTTACTTTTTCGTTCAATAGAGCTATGAGAGGGATTATTTTTTCATAAGGCGAGACGTTATTATGGATATTACTTTGGGATACATATGACATTTTAGTTGCTTGTTACGTATTTTAAGTGGTATTGCAGCGACCAAAAAATACCGCAATGTTGGCGTTTTTAAATTTTTTGTGTTTACCAATTGGGTTAATTATTTTTATATTTTGATAGCTCGGACTTTGCTGGATGTGGCGATATCACTTGACATTTTTTTTTATGTTCATTTTCAATGGAGGAAAATTGAACTTTTATGAGTTTTTTTTCAGATTTGTTTAAATCTTTTTTTGTTGTTTTACTTTTCTTTTCACTTCATTTATCGCTCCCTAAGGCCCCTTTCACACTTCAGTTTTTTGCAATCAGTCACAATCCGTCAGGTTTTGACAAAAACGGATCCTCAATTTTTTTTGGAGGATCCGTTTTTTCCCCATTGACTTGCATTAATGGCGGATTGTGACGGATGGCTGTCCGTTTCATCCGTTTTTTTTTTGAGGATCCGCCAAAAGTTGCTGTCCGTCACCATCCTCAAAGATTTCAAAACGGAGCTTGCAACAAAACTCTCTCTCTCTCTCTCTCCTTCCCGACCAGCATTTCCTTTAAATTTCCTCATTTTCAGGATCCTGTGCCATCCGTTCACATCAGTTCAGAACGGATCCGCTTGTCTGCCTTTTTGGCGGATTTGAACTGATGCAAAAAACTGAAGTGTGAAAGAGGCCTAAGCTGTACTACATACAGGGGCTAATGGTGCAGCAGAAGTGTGAACTTTTTGATGCTTTTGTTTAATATTTTCCACTATATTATATGGAGAGCATAAAAAACGCATGCAAAATTCCAATGAAGTCTCCAATTGTGGAACTGAAGCATTCCTCTACTAAAAAAAATGCATTCGAAAAAACTGCCACAAAAAAATACAATAAAAAGTTTTGATTGCTTTAGTGCGAATACCTATGGAAACAATGCAGCACTTCTGCACGTGTGAACATGGCCCAGGAGAGACTCTGGACAATTTGTATGTTCTACACCAGGTTCACACTTGGGGTTATTTATTTTTTTATCACTACTTAGAATTACAGACAAATTAAAAAAAGTGATCTGAGCCAATTATATGGAAAAAATACAATATTATTTAACATTTATTCTGAAGCTATATGAAATAATTCCGACTACAGCAATGGTCTGTGCCCATCACGGGTGATCCGTGTTACCGGGAAGAGAGGAGGAGACATTCCTACAAGGAGCTGACAATAGATACATCACATTATCTCACATATGAGGATACAGAATTATACAGGTTTGAAAATATCAAATAGAAAGATTTGCCTGTAAACAGGTAAAAAAGCAAAAACAGTAAATAAAGCAATGACTTGCGCTATTGTACCGGTAAGTTTTTATACATCTCATCCCAATCCAGCTAACCCCTATCCGTACAGTGGCAGCTGGTATTGGATGGTCTGCCATGGGTAACATAACTAGTTCTCCTATATTAGACCCATTGCCATGTTCGTCTTTATGACATCACAGAAGCGTTGTCCACGAGTCATGGAATGTTCCGCAAGAACGGTCAGTGCGAGGCAAGCAGAGATAGAGAGGAGAGCTGAACACTAACCCAGAGCGACTTGTAAATCACTTTTTACTTGTTTTGTTTATTTTTTTTACTTTTATTTCTTTTTTTTGGGAGTGTTTTCTACCATCCGCACACACTTTTGTGTGTGTGGAGGGGAAGGCAGCCTAATGGCTGCACCCGTAGCTGGAGGAAAGTTCCAACCACGGAGACGTCTCCCACATGCCAGGACATCCCTATACAGTCAGAGGCCTGAACACCACCAAAGGCCAACTGGCTTCACGGGGTATGTGATGGCAGTGCTTTATTATATCGTGTCAATTATTAAATGCCTGTTCAAAACACCAGAAAAGGCAAAGGACCGATATTCCAGACTGAAAAGTCCACCACCATATCCTACAATGCCCGAAATAGGCCGATTCGTACAGCCTGCAGCAAACATCAGCGCAGAGCCAGAGGGTATGAAGGAACGCCTGATACTCACCAGAACAGTAGATGAGGAAGAGACAACAGCCACATTGCCCAGGAGCCCATCCCCATGCACCTGGATGGAGCTAACTCCCTCTCAAGCACGTATACTCCTCAGTATGCCTTACGACCATCAACCGCGTATTAAGGTGACTGCTAAACAAGGCTACAATCCTACACCACACCTGCCAGTCAGCTATACCACTGGAAAGATCATGCAAGTAATGCTGATGAGCCCACAGGATGTACAACGTGCCTACAAGAGAGATTTGGGTTTCCTTCCAAGTCCTAGGAAGATCATTCTCCCGAGAAGAGAATTCCGCGGCACTTTGATTTAGCCGGCGGAAAATGTAGTGGCGAGTTGCTTGCAGCAAGCACATACCATCTTCTGCACAGCTGCTTCTTAGACAGATTTTCCGGTTTTGACTATGGCTTGATCAATGGATCATGTTTCTATACTGCCGCCTGCCCTGACCTCTGCTTGTTTAAAGTTATGCATCTACACTGCCGCCTGCCCTGACCTTTGCTTGCTCAATGGATTATGTTTTTGAACTGCCGCCTGCCTGACCTCTGCTTGCTCAATGGATTGTTTCTGCACTGCCGCCTGCCTTCACCTCTGCTTGCTCAATGGATTATGTTTTTGAACTGCCGCCTACCCTGACCTCTGCTTGCTCAATGGATTATGTTTCTGCACTGCCGCCTGCCTTGACCTCTGCTTGCTCAGTGGATTATGTTTTTGAACTGCCGCCTGCCCTGACCTCTGCTTGCTCAATGGATTATGTTTTTGAACTGACGCCTGCCCTGACCTCTGCTTGCTCAATGGATTATGTTTCTGCACTGCCGCCTGCCTGACCTCTGCTTGCTCAATGGATTATGTTTTTGAACTGCCGCCTGCCCTGACCTCAGCTTGCTCAATGGATTATGTTTCTGCACTGCCGCCTGCCCTGACCTCAGCTTGCTCAATGGATTATGCTTCTGCACTGCCGCCTGCCCTGACCTCTGCTTGTTTCCGGTTATTAATCTGTGATACTAATAAAAATGTATATTATTCTGCACTATATGGACTGTGGGTCGTTTTTTTTCTTTGGTTTTATGGTTGTTTCCGGTTATGTTTTTGCACTGCTGCCTGCCCTGACCTCTGCTTGTTTCCGGTTATGTTTCTGCACTGCTGCCTGCCCTGACCTTTGCTTGTTTCTGACTACTCATTTGCCTGCTGATTTTGTACTTCTTCCTCAATGCCTGCACTTTTAAGACCCCAGTAGAGCTAATTTATATAAATCCTGCATCCTAACAATGAAGCCGGGTTATAGGGCTTCTGATCACAATGGTAGGATGATGCCTCAATGTGAAGAAGGGTAGCACCAGTTCTTCACCTAACAGTATGGAATGCTTATCTAAAAAAATGAAAAAGGAACAGTACAGTATAGACAAAGGTCCCATAAACTCAACAAGAACAAACCATTAAGAACTTTAAGCATAAACATGTGAGACAACAAACCAAGTGGCTCAGAATACCACATCCGACCCAACCAGCAGTTTTGTTGAAGGTATTTTCCTCTGATCTTTCGTTAAGAGGGTACAACATCTCAAATACATTAGACTGGTGTGGGTCTCCAAC
Source organism: Dendrobates tinctorius (assembly GCF_039654945.1). Lineage (NCBI taxonomy): Eukaryota > Metazoa > Chordata > Amphibia > Anura > Dendrobatidae > Dendrobates > Dendrobates tinctorius. Next base: position 2,692,110 of record NW_027361791.1, on the reverse strand, counting down.
CATTTAGGAACCCTCAAATCAATAGTACAGGGGTCTTGAATCAGCCACAAAATTGCTTCAGGAAGAATTGGGTGGAGCACTGGTTTCATATGTACCCTGCCGCTCATGTCAAGGTCTATGAAAATAACCAAACACAAGGCTGAGTACTCAGATCTTATAGGAACCTCCCCAATAGTGAATGGCCATCTGTATATTCATAGTTCCCCAGGTCTGTAGACAGATGCGGGTTTCACGTCCGGGACCTCTGCCTATCAGACATTTATAGAATATTTTATGGATAACACATAAATGTATGGGAAAACTCCTCTTGTAAATAGTGCGCCTCAAGTTTCTTCTGCTGTTTGCAGTGGAATGTAGTCATCATAGCTAATATGAGGGAAGGATTCCTGAGAGGGGGTATACATCTACTATATCCATATTCTGTGGATATCTACCCTAATAAAGCTTATGGACGGTGAGTGCAGTGATGAGACCGACCCTTTATCAACATGTTCTGTCCCACAAACTAATGTAGTACACTGCACTGACCGCCGATAGACTTTATTCTCCAAAGACAATTTAAGTTTGTTATATGTATTAAAATACTTTTTTTCCCAGAATTATCTAAGAATTATCGACAAGGAAAATGGACTCAAGATAAAGCTTAGAAACATATATTTCTTTACAGCTCCTGATATAGGTATTGCGGTCTTTAAAAACAGTAGTCCCCAACTTCTGCCTCCTCAGCAAGTTATCCCCTAGCCATTGGTAGATCATAACTTGCTGATTACGGGTGTTTCACTGCCAGGACCCCCACCAATCCTAAGAACAGGGTGTCTGGAACAAGCGGCTGTTAAGAATGCGCAACAACACTTCTTTCATTATGGGACAATGATGGGGCTGATATGCTGATGATGGACTATGATGGGGCTGATGTGCTGATGATGGACTATGATGGGGCTGATGTGCTGATGATGGACTATGATGGGGTTGATGTGCTGATGATGGACTATGATGGGGCTGATGTGCTGATGATGAACTATGATTGGGATGATGAAGTCTGCAATAACAGAGCATAGCAGTACAACCCCTTAGCCTGGAGTGCCCTAACAAATAGCTGGGGAGGGTCCGAGCTCACAGTCAGACCTTAGAAGAAGAGTTAATAGTTTTGTTTCTTCTGTCTTAAAGGACAAAAAAGGCTTACAGTATATACTCGCGTATAAGTCGAGATTTTCAGCCCATTTTTTGGGGCTGAAAGTCCCCCTCTCGGCTTATACGCGAGTCATATACCGGGGGTCGGCCAGGGAGGGGGAGCGGGAGGGGGTGTCGGAGATCATACTCACCTCTCCTGGCATGTTTCTGCAGCCCCCCGTGCTTATTCCATCTTCTCGGCGCTGTTCTTCCTGCTTTCAGCGGTCACGTGGTACGCTCATTACCCTCATTAATATGCACATATGTAATGAGCGGCACCACGTGACCGCAGAAAGCAGGAAGAACAGCACTGAGAAGATGGAACAAGCACGGGGGGCTGCAGAGACATGCCAGGAGAGGTGAGTATAACGGGGGGAGCCATATTCACCTGTGCCCCATTCCACCGCTGCGCATCGCTCTCCTGTCTTGCTTCCTCTGGCAGTGACGTTAAGGTCAGAGGGTGCCATGACGTAGTTAGCAGGCGCCCTCTGCCTGAACAGTCACTGCAGAGCCAGCAACGCTGAGGAGCAGCAGCTGCAGCAGTGACAAGGTGAGTATATAGTTTTTTTTTTCATTTTTTTAATTGAGGCTGCGGCAGCAGCATTGTAAGGGGCCACTAATCACTGTGCAGCAATACAAGGGGCCACTCATCACTGTGCAGCATTATAAGGGGCCACTCATCACTGTGCAGCATTATAAGGGGCCACTCATCACTGTGCAGCATTATAAGGGGCCACTCATCACTGTGCAGCATTATAAGGGGCCACTCATCACCTTGCAGCATTATAAGGGGCCACTCATCACCGTGCAGCATAATAAGGGGCCACTAATCACCGTGCAGCATAATAAGGAGCCACTAATCACTGCAGCATTTCAAGGGGCCACTAATCACTGTGCAGCATTATAAGGGGCCACTCATCACTGTGCAGCATTACAAGGGGCCACTCATCACTGTGCAGCATTACAAGGGGCCACTAATAACTGTGCAGCATTACAAGGGGCCACTAATCACTGTGCAGCATTACAAGGGGCCACTAATCACTGTGCAGCATTACAAGGGGCCACTAATCACTGTGCAGCATTATATGGGGCCAGTAATCACTGTGCAGCATTATATAGGGCCAGTAATCACTGTGCAGCATTATATGGGGCCACTCATCACTGTGCTGCATTATAAGAGGCCACTCATCACTGTGCAGCATTATAAGGGGGCCTCTCATCACTGTGCAGCATTATACGGGGCCACTAATCACTGTGCAGCATTACAAAGGGCCACTAATCACCGTGCAGCATAAGGGGCCACTAATCACTGCATTTCAAGGGGCCACTAATCACTGTGCAGCATTATAAGTGGCCACTAATCACCGTGCAGCATTGTAAGGGGCCACTAATCAATGTGCAGCATTATAAGGGGCCACTAATCACTGTGCAGCATTATAAGGGGCCACTAATCACTGTGCAGCATTATAAGGGGCCACTAATCACTGTGCAGCATTATAAGGGGCCACTAATCATTGTGCAGCATTATAAGGGTCCACTCTCCATGCAGCATTATAAGGGGCCACCAATCACTGTGCAGCATTATATGGGGCATATGTTATTATGGACCATGTTATAGGGCTACCATTATTCACTGTGCAGCATTATTAGGCATATTTTTGTATGGAGCATCTTATGGAACCCATCATGAACTTTATGGAGCATTATATGGGGCCATCATGAACTTTATGGAGCATCTTATGGGGCCCATTTTATTTTTGAAATTTACCAGTAGCTTCGGCATTTTCCACCCTAGGTTTATAGGCGAGTCAATAAGTTTTCCCAGTTTTTTGTGACAAAATTAGGGTGGTCGGCTTATACATGGGTCGGCTTATACACGAGTATATACGGACTTCTAAAGAAAATTGCCCCCAAGTTATTTTGAGCGACCCCGCCTGCTGTACCATCCTTGTGATTTACGAGAACGTTTCTCACTTCCTGCTAGGACAGCGGAAACCCAAGGAGTAAAGAGAGAAGGTCCTTATGGCTGCATGGAGTAATGCTGGAAATCTCTAAGTCTGCGGGGACAACAGAGACTTTAGAAGAAGGCAAACCAAGGTTTAGTGCTAGCACTAGTGTGAGAGAAGGTTTATACTACAGGACAGAAGTGCTGTAACAGGAAAGAACCTAACAAATAAAAAAGATTGTAGACAAACCAGATTTTGCTATCTATTCATGTCATTGCCTTCCATATTACAGAGAAATTTCCCTAAATCCGGTATCTGATAATCCACAATGATGTATATTCAGGGTCGAACTGGGGTGTCTGGGGCCCACCAGGGGAATGGACTCTAGGGCCCCATCCTACAGCTATATGCTAATATCTGTCAGTCGTTATCCCCATTATAGTGGAGCATCGGCTGTAAAACACAGGCGGCTCCTGTACATCTACTGTGCATCCCCATAACTGGGATGTATAATTACGGTAGTTTACATTAATGTGGTTCTTTGGTTAAAACAATTTATCACCGATCCATGGGCTCTATAGGATAGCTGATCGCATACGTCCGACCATTAGAAACTGCACCGACCGGAAGAATGAGAAAGTTTTATCGTTGATAGGACACTTATCCCCATTTTAAAATGGAGCAGCAGGTTAGATATCTGACCGAAGCTTCATTCATTCTCTTTGGAGCTTCTATAAAAATACAAGTGCAGCCACTGAGGGAATGAATGGATCAGTGGTCAAGTCGGACATGCCACTCCAGTCTAATGGGGATAAAAAGTTCCACATTTTGCTGAATGGGTCCAAGTAGTTAGACCCCCCCAATCAATACGTTATCACTTGTCCTGTGAATAGGAGATTACGTTTTTCCACAGGAAACCCCTGTAAGTGCATCTCTGCCGCTGTTTACAAAGTATTTAATCTCTAATGGAAATAAAGAATATTCTCCTAATTAATATCAGAGAAGACTAATGACCGTCAAACACAACACAATCCACTGTACCAAGACCAATAATACCACATACAGGGGAGAAATACCACCACACCATGACCAGACCACATAGTACCCGCATCATATCACATAAAAGGCACAAATACAACCACACCATGACCAGACCACATATTACCACCACATAGTGACCGAATAATATGACATATTACCAGCATATAGGGACCAAATAATAATTCATACACGGAGAAATACTTCCACACTGTGAACAGTCCACAAATTACCACCACTTATTGATGGAATACTACAGTACTGATTATGAATACAAACCACAATAATAACAACACTGTTATTACCACCAGTGACATTATACACAGTACCTCTGTATATAGTGTCAGTGTACAGGTAATATAGTGATTACCAGTGACATTATACACAGGAGCTCAGTGATCACTGGCAACATTATTGTCAAGGTTTGCTCAGCTTGTGGGATTAGGTAGTTCAGAGGTTAATGTGGATGGCCTCACTCTGAGATTCTGGGAGGCTTTTTAAAGCCTCATTGTGGGCTCATTCCTCATCGTTTATACTCAGACCCTTGGCCGAGTGTGTGTGACCCTGGTGTGCTTTGTGACTGTAATACTTTATGCTTGTTTGGTTTTGATCTGGTTCTGTCCCTGTTACGAGTTCTGCCTGTCCCTCTTGTACTGCGTTGCTATCTCTGTGTATGACTCATTGCCTATGACCTGACTATTCTCTGATTGCCCCTCTTGTACTGTGCAGCTATCTCCATGTATGACTCATTGCTTACGTTCTGACTACTCTCTGCTCGCCCCTCTGGTATCGCGCCGCCCTCTCCATGTATGACCGCCCGTTTGTCTGACCTGAGTTCCCCTCGCCTCTACTCCAGGATTCCTGTAGTAGAGTCCTACAATCATCTTCAGAAGTGGGACACTAAGCCTCGCCCCCTGTGGTCACATGATCGTAGGTCCTTGTACTTCTTACTACCTTCAGCATCGCAGGTCCCGTCTGCCTCAACTTTCCCTGCAGTATCGGACCCCGGGCCCTCCCGCAGTAGGGGTGAGTCACGCTGCTCAGCCATGGCAGTTCGCCGACGCTGACAGGATCCTGATATTTATACACAGAAGATCTGCATACAGTGTCAGTGTAATACAGTGACCACCAGTGAAATTATACACAGGAGCTTTTGGAAGTGCATTGAGCAGCAGGGTGGTTTGCTGGTGAAGGGAAAAAAAATCTCTTTAAATCTTCTGCCTGAGCGAGTGTAAGCGAGCTGAGTGTGACCTGAGCGTCAGTGCGAACGGTGGTAAGTGTGTGACTTGTGATTCAGTGACTTTGGATTCAGGGAGTTTGCAAAGGAGGTATTACTGAATTGCTGTTATATTTTATTAATACTTTTTATTTATTTTTACTTAGCTTTTCTGTCTGGTGCAATCCCCATTAGGAATGTGCTCCACTATTGCCAATGCCATCCAGTGTACGTCTTGACGCATGTACGCAATCCTTGACCAGCCAGTCGAGGGTGCATACTGCTGTGCGAGATGTGAGCACATTGTGCATTTGGAAGCCCAGATACTGGATTTAAATGTGCAGCTGGCAACACTGAGATCAATAGACAATATGGAAAGGAGACTTCTACTCACTGAGCAGACGCTCAATGAGATAGATGAGGGGGGGATGCTAGGTTGGAGCTGCAGGACAGTGAAGCAGTAAGATGGGTGACAGTTAGAAGGTGGGGTAGACAGAAGAGTGCCAGGGAGGCTAGTCCTGATCTGGCACAACCCAATAAGTTTGCCAAGTTGGCAGATGAGGGGAGTGTCAGTGCAGGGGTAGCACTGCTGCAGCAAGGCATGTCCTCTGAAAGCCAGAGGAGTATATGCTCCAGTAAGGGGAGAAATAGGAGAGCAGGGCAGGCCAGACAGGTGCTGGTAGTGGGGGACTCAATTATTAGGGGAACAGATAGGGCAATCTGTCACAAAGAAAGGGATCGTCGAACGGTGTGCTGCCTATCTGGCGCGCAAGTCTGACACATCGCTGACCGGGTTGACAGATTACTGGGAGGGGCTGGTGAGGATCCAGCGGTCATGGTGCACATTGGTACAAATGACACAGAGGTAGGTGGAAGGTCCTTAAAGATGATTTCAGGGAATTAGGCTGCAATCTTAAGGCAAGGACTTCCAAGGTGGTATTTTTGGAAATATTTCCTGTACCACGTGCCACGCCAGAGAGGAGATTAGGGAAGTTAATAAGTGGTTCAAGAATTAGTGTAGGAAGGAGGGGTTTGGGTTCCTGGAGAACTGGGCCGACTTCTCAGTTGGCTACAGGTTCTACGCTAGGGACGGGCTGCACCTCAATGGGGAGGGTGCAGCTGTGCTGGGGAAAAAAATGGCTAGAAGGGTGGAGGAGTGTTTAAACTTGGAACTAGGGGAGGGTATTCATTTTATAAGAGGGGAAGACTGTGTAGATAGAGACCTGGGCACAAATAATGAAATTGGAGGTGGTAGTGGCATGGGGGGTGAGGTTAGAACAGTTAATAATTTAAGAAATAGAGGTACCGACATACATAAAGTGCATGTATACAAATGCCAGAAGCCTCGCCAACAAAATGGAGGACTTAGAATTAATTTTGTTGGAAGATAAGGTATATTGCACCCCCTCATAGGGTATAAGGCTGCCCCCTCATAGGGTATAATGCTTCTCCCCCCTCATAGGGTATAATGCACCCCCTCATAGGGTATAATGCTGCCCCCTCATAGGGTATAACACTAGATAGATAGATAGATATGTGATAATTAGATGTATAGATAGATAATAGATAGATAGATCTATGGATAGACAGATAGAAATAAAGATATAAAGATAATAGATAGTGAAAGATATAGGTAGCTATAGAGATAGATAGATAGACCTAGATAGATATAGATAGATAAATAGATAGATAGGGGATAAATAGATATATGGATAGATAGATAGATAGATATAAAGATAATAGATAGTGATAGCTATAGATAGGTATATAGATAGATAGATAGGGGATAAATAGATAGATCTATGGATACATGATATATAGATGGATAGATATAAAGATAATAGATAGAGATAGATATAGATAGGTATAGAGATAGATGGATATAGACTATTTATATCTATCTATATCTACCTCTATATCTATCTATCTATCTATCTATCTATATCTATCTCTATATCTAAGATAGAGACAGATAGATATAGAGATAGAGATATAGATATACAGATAGAAATAGATAGATATAGAGATATATAGATATAGAGACAGATAGATATAGAGATAGATATAGATAGATATAGAGATATATAAAAAACAAACCACAATACTCACCTCTCCTCCTGCTCCCACGCTGATGACGGCTTCAGTGTCAGCAGCTGACCCGTCTGCCAGACACACAGCGGGTGCGCGATGAAGTGACGTCATCGCGCATCGGCTGTGAGTCAGGAGCAGAGGGGACTGATGGGAGAGAGATGCTCTCTATTCCACTGAAATTGAGCGCAGCGCCGGCTGCCTAGGTTGGGGAGCGGGGCCCCGGGGTGAGTGGAGGCCGAGAGTGAATGAATATTCATTTCTCTTTAGTAGTGGGGACAGTGGCTCCTGCCTCCTGACACCCGCTGCTGCTCCGCTGGCAGGGCCCCCATAGCAGCTGTGTGGCACTGGCTGGGGGCCCCTGGAGCAGTGGGGGCCCTAGGCAACTGCTGTCCCTGTATACCAGTAGAGGTGCCAGGGCCCACCAGATGCCAGGGCCCACCGGAGAATCAGTCCGACGCTACCTGTCTGTATATATAATGTCAGTGTACAAGTAATAGAATGATCACTGGAGACATACACAGGAGTTCTGTATATAGTGTATAGTGTACAGGTAATACAGTGACTCACCAGTAACATTATACACAGGAGCTCTGCATATAGTCAGCGTACAGGTAATACAAGGATCACCAGTGACATTATACACAGGAGCTCTGTATATACTATATAATGTAAGTGTCCAGGTAAATCACTGACTTACCAGTGACCTCTGTATTTGTAGCGATTCATCTTCGCTTTTCTTCCTCTTCCAGTGTAAAATAATGCATATCCTGTAAAATACTCAGGACTAGTTACCAGATAAAAATATAGTGGTTTATTTGGTTTCTTCCATCAAAGAAAGGTTATTACAGAAAAACAGGTGAATAAAAATAAGTGAAAGAGATATTGTCCATTGTTCATAGCAAAAGCTTTCCATCTTCATTCTCTGAGATCCCACATGGCAAAAGCAACATGTATTCTTCTTCTCTCCGAGATCCTGAATAGCAAATGCCTGCTGTGTCTCAGTTTGGCTTCTCACATCGCCGTCAAGTAATATACCAGCTGTTGAGTTATGTCATGGCCCAACACAGGCGACATCTTCGTGTCTGTCTCTCATGATGGTGAGGGAAGAAGAGCAGCGACCTCTACAGTTAGCCATGAATTATATACGTCTCCTAAAGCACGTGGTCTCTACATATATGGAGCTGTCTTTCTACCATGAGCCAAGCTTAAAAATAGCCTATGTCATGTAAGCTAAAGCATTCTACAGAACTGGGTCTTATAAGAAATTAACGGATTATTAATATTTAACAATTCCCCCTTTTGAGGGAGACAGACATTAATTGGAACCCTCAAATATAACGATCTTTTTTCTTCTTTTCTTCTTCTTTGACAAAATAATTTAATATTAATAATAATAATAATAATAATAATAATAATAATATTAGATTACCGTTATAAGTACTCAATGACATAATTGATGTGAATTCATGTTATGGTAAGCCGTGAACAATATTCATATAAAATATGTATAATTATACTTCCCTAAGTCTAAATTGAAGCATCTCAGGTCCAGTCATCATCATCTGATGTCATCTGGTCTTCATTTTGATGTCTTCTGTCTTCTTCTTGGTTCTTTTAAAAATACAGTTTTCTTATAGCATATAGATGTGTTGTGTATCAAATCAAAGTCCATAATTTCGAAAACAAAGTCTATGCAGCTTTAATATCTGTGCAGTGTTATCTTTAAAAACCTGGGCTTACATTGGCTCGCCTTGGATATTCTGGAATCCTCCATCGGAACTGGTCTTTGAACAGGTGTGACGTCTTTGGTCAGCAAAGCAAGGGTTAAAATGACTCTTCCTTGCTAAACATAGCACCATAACCAGTCCTTGTCCTAATGCACAGGACATATGTCAGGGTTGTAGCTTCCTGATAATTACCTTCATTGTTCACCAGCTTTCATCGAAGCTTTTCAGGTGATTGAAAACCTCTGGAACTTGATAAGAACGTGATAACACCGTTCATCTCAGCATCATAGGATCATCGTCCTCTGGTTGTCAGGTTAGACACTTTAATTGTGACTGTCAGTGGTGGATACTGCACTTGTGACTGTCAGTGGTGGATACTGCACTTGTGACTGTCAGTGGTGGATACTGCACTTGTGACTGTCAGTGGTGGATACTGCACTTGTGACTGTCAGTGGTGGATACTGCACTTGTAATTAACAGTCTATTACTCAGTAATCATAGCTTTGTTACCTTCTGGGATTTCTGGATCGCGGCATTCTTCTTCTTGCAACTGATAAAAATCAATGAAGTTTAGAAATGTGAAAAGTCTTTATTAACATAATTTCAGTATCTTGCTTGAAGTCTTCATTCCCTATTCTATACCAAATCTGGTAATTTTCTATCCTATAATATCACAGCGTACCATAGCAATCAGTAATATCCATATAATTATTATCAGAATTTGTACCATATATGGATTTCAATATTTGAAATAATAAACCAATAATAAGTGATAATACATTATTATCCATTTTTTTCATGTGATAGAACATTTTTATGTCATAGGTGTAATTACCTTTTTCAACCCATAGGTGTCACTGTGTTTTATGTAACCAGTGTTTTCATCTTTATTAATAAGGAATATATTTATTATACTAATAATATGTAGGAATGTAAAGCCATGAACCAAAATAAGAATATATGAGTGAGCGAATGAATGAATAAAAGAATTGTTGCATATAACTCAGAAGTGAAACATTTTCCTTAGTAATAGAACCATATAATTGCTATATTTAATGAAGCAATATTCTCAGTAGATATTACTTTACTAAATATTGGTGAAAGAATTAAAAATAATGAAAAATAAAAATAAAAATAAGAATAAGGCCTTTATGTTGATGCAGAGTAGTTATGTCTTCAGTAACATATACCCTTAATATTTCCATGATCTGGATTATTTCATAATTGTCATAAACTTGTGTTACCAAAATATTCAAATTATGCAACTTTGCATGTAATTCCTCTTAGTGTAAAGAAATGAATCCTTATAATACTTGTTATTATACCCAATACTTATACCATTGTACCTTATTAATATTTTTTTCCTATTAAAATGTGTGAAGAAGAGGTATTAATCAAATGTGATGATGTAGTCAGGATAAAAAAACATATTTCCCCCTTAATACCAAAAAATATTGTTTAGTAATAATTCATTTATCAAAACCAAAATTAAAAATAATTAATTTATAAATTGTGTAAATATTATACTTGCTTATACCATTATTTGTCTGAAGATGTGTAACCATTAAAATTAATTTGAATATCATAAAATTATCCTTTGGAAAAATTAATTTGCATAAACCATTTTGATGTGCGATTGCACTTTGCACTTATCCACTATTAACTAAATCAAGAAATAATTACTATAGAAATATAGAAATATATGTTTGTATAGATAATATTTCATTATGTATCTTAATATTCTAATAATTTCCTAAAGATAAAAGCTTTGGGGTTTTTTTTTTTTTTTTTTCTTTCTCTCATGCATTCAGGATCCTGAGGTCTCACAAACGTATCACATTACTCGCTCAGCAGCTGCTCATACACTCAGTCACTGTCACTTATTAACTTTAAACCAAATACCTCACATATGAAGGTGTGATGAATACACGTATTTTAACCCAAATTATCCTAATTATCAATGCATTGTAAACTATTTCAATTTAGTCTCTTAATATTTCTTTGAATATTCCTCCACATTACATAAATATATGTTGTATAGCTATACTTGACATTTAGGCCTGGAAAAAAAATTCCATTGGTTTGCAAAAGTTGAGACCCCCTTGAAAATTCTTTCCCTATGAAACAAGGACATAGTATACTGGTCTGGTATACTTATTATTAGAACAAGGTTGAAATTTTCACCTGTTGAGGTTGTCATTCAAACCATGCAGTAAAAAAGCACACACAAGAACATTTTAAAAAGCAATTGGTTATTTCCTTTTAAGGGTTAGATATATAAAATCATGCAATTATTGCAACATCCTGTGTAAATAAAGGCATAAATCCTTGGAAGAGAATTTTTCTCGATTAAGTCCTGCTTTGAAATGAAAATTCTAAGGAAACATAAAAAAATAAGGTTAATATCATATTCATATTCTAAATATTATTACTGATGTAGATTTTAATTTTCATTAAAAAATACAGTTCTACTATTTCTACTTCTACAAACACTCTATATATATACTGTATGACTATGTATATATCCACAAACCATAAAACTACAGGATTATACTCTATAACTCACTAATTGTATAACACTGTTACACAATATATATTACTTTTTTCCTAGCCAATTCCTACACCCATACTTATTTCTCTGCAAAAAATATCCTGAAAGGTTCTTGCCATTTTAAAACTGATAGATTCTTGGAGCAGAGTATTCAGTTTACAGGCCATGATGTCACTCACCACCTGTTTCTGTCTGTTAAATTCGGCCATCTTTGTTACAGAAAGAAAATCAGAACTCATCATTTTTCTTAATTCAATTTGTGTCTTTTCGGTGTTCTTTTGCATCATTCCATATGGTTTATAACAAACATGTGATTTTCTTTTTCTTTCTTCGTAGATTTGATTTTGGGGAAAACTCATTTTAGAAGGTTTTGCTAATACCGGCTTCTGATAAGATTTTACTCTGCCTGTCTTTACAAAATTAGCACAATTTACTTTCCTCTCACGATTCTCGTGTTTTCTGGCAAAATCAAGGGATTGCGCACATTCAAACAAAGAATCTTTTTGTGACGCAATAACACGAGATGCAGGATTTAGAAACCAAAATTTGCTTACAAAACTCCTTATGAGGGACGGTGTTTTGACATTCTCACTCAGCATTCTATACAAACGTTCATATATGGACATGAACGTAAAAATACATTCCTTCCGACCAATCCTTAATTTTTGAAGAATATCAATATCTGGATGATTTTCATTTGATGAACAAAAAATGAGAATTTTTAATCTGTCCTTATCAGTTAAATTCTCATGTGTCTCACCAGATAACTTTAAAGACAATCTCCTAGCAAAATTTACAGGGATCCACATTTTGAACAACTGATTCTTCTCCTCGTTAGATAAATCAAAGTTATCAGAACAACTTTCAAAGATCTCAGAGTTTCTACAGACATCTATTTTGTTGTCATAAGCAGGAATTATTTGGCATATTTTTATCAAATTCTTCCTCACGCTACTTCGGATTTGGGCCTGTGAGTCTTCTATTTTTAGTGGTACGTCTTTCCCTTGTACGTCCTCTACGTCAGTTCTGAAGTCTCCTCCTACTTCTCCATCTTGTTCCACGTCTGCAAGGTCACCTTCAATGGCTGCTACAGACACTTGATTACAGTCAATCTCCCTAACTTTACAGCCAATCTCGAGAACATCACAACAATCATTTTTGGATTTCTCTGACACAGATCTATGAAATATATCTACCATCTGTAGAATATTTTTTAATCTCTCTCTTTCTCTATTGAAAAACTTAGAATCTAACCTCTGATTCTCGAGTTCACACTCGGCATATAAACTTAACCATAAAACTTCTGAATTAGAATTGTCTACAGACTTAAATTTCAATTTACTCTGCTTAGCAAGACAATTAATGACATCCATTTTATCTTACCTTGAAATGTCTCAGCTCCTTTGATGGACAACGCTGGGTTCCTGTCTTCACACGTCTGGCTTAGGTCTGGTACTTTTGGCACTTGTAGTACTTCTCAATCTATCTGGTACTTCTTACTTCTAGGTTCTATGTGATTCTTGTAAGTAGTGGAATTCCCGATAACTTGCACATATGATTTGACGTTAGCAAAGTCCAATCCCCCGTGTGTGCAAGTGGAGGGAAACCCGCAAAAAAGTACAAAAATTCAGATCTGGCTGGCTCTCCAATGTAAAATAATGCATATCCTGTAAAATACTCAGGACTAGTTACCAGATAAAAATATAGTGGTTTATTTGGTTTCTTCCATCAAAGAAAGGTTATTACAGAAAAACAGGTGAATAAAAATAAGTGAAAGAGATATTGTCCATTGTTCATAGCAAAAGCTTTCAATCTTCATTCTCTGAGATCCCACATGGCAAAAGCAACATGTATTCTTCTTCTCTCCGAGATCCTGAATAGCAAATGCCTGCTGTGTCTCAGTTTGGCTTCTCACATCGCCGTCAAGTAATATACCAGCTGTTGAGTTATGTCATGGCCCAACACAGGCGACATCTTCGTGTCTGTCTCTCATGATGGTGAGGGAAGAAGAGCAGCGACCTCTACAGTTAGCCATGAATTATATATGTCTCCTAAAGCACGTGGTCTCTACATATATGGAGCTGTCTTTCTACCATGAGCCAAGCTTAAAAATAGCCTATGTCATGTAAGCTAAAGCATTCTACAGAACTGGGTCTTATAAGAAATTAACGGATTATTAATATTTAACATCCAGCCAGGACACGTTTGCTGCAGAAAATAACACACTATACTTGATCACTTCTAGACCACATTCCCCACTTTCCCCCCCGACTTCTACACTTTATGTGTAAAGGTCAGCCAGGGCAGTAGTCGTGGCTGAGTATTTCGGGTTCGGGCATTGTATACCCTGACCTCCCTCTACAGGAAAACGGTACCTCTTCTCTTGCATGGTACGGTGAATACTCACCGTGCCGTCAGCGTCCCCTTTGCTACGCCGACTTGATGCTGATCCTTGATCCCAATGAATAGAGACACAGTCCAGGGCAACTCTTAACTGAGCAAATTTATTTTCTTCAGGACACAGCACATCCACATAGTTTCCAGCATTTTCATCACAGTAAAGACAGCACATTACTTCATCTTTCCCTTCACTGTTCCTTGCAGTGTTTCCGTTTGACGAAGCGTCTCAGATGGCTCCTCAGTGTCCTCCCTGTATAGCGTCACCATGGTGAAGCGCTCTCCAGCATGTTTCGCCCCGGACATCAGAGATTCAGCCCACGTAGCTTTCCACCACATTCTGGAGTGACCTGCCCGTACCCTTTTACGGTAACCTTCAATCTTCCTCTGTTTACTTACACTCTTTTCCACTTTATTGCTGATTCTGCAGTACCGTGTTCTTCTCTAGATGGCTGGGCATCAGCTTTAACATCACGGGGTAGTTAGGCAGCTCAGGCATATAGCCCACCCGAGCACAAAGGGGTCAGGCCTCTGACTGCCTGAAACTGGAAGACCATCCTGGCTTATTCTCCAGCTATCCCCTCCTACAGTTAACTCCTATATGTCCTACAGCTACATCTACTGTGCAATGAGCTCAGTGCCCCATCTAGTGACCATAGCCCAGACTGCACTGTCCCTACCAAGTACAAGGTGCAGAAACATAGCTTATGCTATATAAATAATACAGCAACATGAAATATACGATAATGCGCAACAATGGTATAACATATATATAAATATATATACAAGTACAACAGCAACATGGGGGTTTAAAGGGGTAAGACTCTCAACCCCTTACACATGTCTACATATTGATATTAGTCATGTATTATACTACAGCACAGGCACCATTTTGATGAATGCAAACCTTTTTTTTGTAACCCCACAAACACCCGGAGCACCAGAATCTCAATAACTGAAATTTACAAATACAGATTACACAACAACCACAAGATGCATTTCATCACCCAGGTCACCTCATTTTAATCAGTATAACAGCGTAGACCTGACACTGTCTGTACTTTACTGTTCACAATCCTGCTGACAGGATCCCTTTAAATCTAAATTTTAATAAGTTTGTTCTTTTCTGCGCTAAACGTCCCCCAAACCCTGAGGACGGCGAGTATACCTTGGTTGTGTTTTGCTGTATGTGTATACAAAAGTAAAAGAAGAGCACCTATCAGGGGCTCAGAAAAGCTGGGTGGCATGTGTGCTAGTGTGTGACCCAGCGCAGGTGTCTCACTGGCCTATCAAAACAGTGACCGATAGCAGCAAACAGTGTGATGTGGATGTGAGAACTGTCTGCGGGGTGCGCTTAGGTGAGTGGACAAAAGAATATGGGAGGTTCACCTTTATAGTAACATCCCAGGGCAGGTGTGTCGTGAGCAAGTGGTGTTCAAGAAATATTGGTGGCAGTGGTTGTGACTTATCCTGACACACAATGTACAGGGAAATGGGAAAATTGTGAAAAAAAACGCAATTCTGACCTTAATTATGTTTACGGCGTACATTATGTGGTAAAAATGACCATGTAATATGATTCTCCTCATCAGTATGATTACAGAGATACTAAACGTGCCCAGATTTTTAAATTATTTTAGTGGTAGAAAAAAAATCAAGACTTTGAAATAAAAAATATGTTGGAGTTTGTGTTGCCATTTTCCGAGACCCGTAGTTTTACTTTTTCGTTCAATAGAGCTATGAGAGGGATTATTTTTTTATAAGGCGAGACGTTATTATGGATATTACTTTGGGATAGATATGACATTTTAGTTGCTTGTTACGTATTTTAAGTGGTATTGCAGCGACCAAAAAATACCGCAATGTTGGCATTTTTAAATTTTTTGTGTTTACCAATTGGGTTAATTATTTTTATATTTTGATAGCTCGGACTTTGCTGGATGTGGCGATATCACTTGACATTTTTTTTTATGTTCATTTTCAATGGAGGAAAATTGAACTTTTATGAGTTTTTTTTTCAGATTTGTTTAAATCTTTTTTTGTTGTTTTACTTTTCTTTTCACTTCATTTATCGCTCCCTAAGGCCCCTTTCACACTTCAGTTTTTTGCAATCAGTCACAATCCGTCAGGTTTTGACAAAAACGGATCCTCAGTGTTTTTTTGAGGATCCGTTTTTTCCCCATTGACTTGCATTAATGGCGGATTGTGACGGATGGCTGTCCGTTTCATCAGTTTTTTTTTTGAGGATCCGCCAAAAGTTGCTGTCCGTCACCATCCTCAAAGATTTCAAAACGGAGCTTGCAACAAAACTCTCTCTCTCTCTCCTTCCCGACCAGCGTTTCCTTTAAATTTCCTCATTTTCAGGATCCTGTGCCATCCGTTCACATCAGTTCAGAACGGATCCGCTTGTCTGCCTTTTTGGCGGATTTGAACTGATGCAAAAAACTGAAGTGTGAAAGAGGCCTAAGCTGTACTACATACAGGGGCTAATGGTGCAGCAGAAGTGTGAACTTTTTGATGCTTTTGTTTAATATTTTCCACTATAGTATATGGAGAGCATAAAAAACGCATGCAAAATTCCAATGAAGTCTCCAATTGTGGAACTGAAGCATTCCTCTACTAAAAAAAATGCATTCGAAAAAACTGCCACAAAAAAATACAATAAAAAGTATTGATTGCTTTAGTGCGAATACCTATGGAAACAATGCAGCACTTCTGCACGTGTGAACATGGCCCAGGAGAGACTCTGGACAATTTGTACGTTCTACACCAGGTTCACACTTGGGGTTATTTATTTTTTTATCACTACTTAGAATTACAGACAAATTAAAAAAAGTGATCTGAGCCAATTATATGGAAAAAATACAATATTATTTAACATTTATTCTGAAGCTATATGAAATAATTCTGACTACAGCAATGGTCTGTGCCCATCACGGGTGATCCGTGTTACCGGGAAGAGAGGAGGAGACATTCCTGGAAGGAGCTGACAATAGATACATCACATTATCTCACGTATGAGGATACAGAATTATACAGGTTTGAAAATATCAAATAGAAAGATTTGCCTGTAAACAGGTAAAAAAGCAAAAACAGTAAATAAAGCAATGACTTGCGCTATTGTACCGGTAAGTTTTTATACATCTCATCCCAATCCAGCTAACCCCTATCCGTACAGTGGCAGCTGGTATTGGATGGTCTGCCATGGGTAACATAACTAGTTCTCCTATATTAGACCCATTGCCATGTTCGTCTTTATGACATCACAGAAGCGTTGTCCACGAGTCATGGAATGTTCCGCAAGAACGGTCAGTGCGAGGCAAGCAGAGATAGAGAGGAGAGCTGAACACTAACCCAGAGCGACTTGTAAATCACTTTTTACTTGTTTTGTTTATTTTTTTTACTTTTATTTCTTTTTTTTGGGAGTGTTTTCTACCATCCGCACACACTTTTGTGTGTGTGGAGGGGAAGGCAGCCTAATGGCTGCACCCGTAGCTGGAGGAAAGTTCCAACCACGGAGACGTCTCCCACATGCCAGGACATCCCTATACAGTCAGAGGCCTGAACACCACCAAAGGCCAACTGGCTTCACGGGGTATGTGATGGCAGTGCTTTATTATATCGTGTCAATTATTAAATGCCTGTTCAAAACACCAGAAAAGGCAAAGGACCGATATTCCAGACTGAAAAGTCCACCACCATATCCTACAATGCCCGAAATAGGCCGATTCGTACAACCTGCAGCAAACATCAGCGCAGAGCCAGAGGGTATGAAGGAACGCCTGATACTCACCAGAACAGTAGATGAGGAAGAGACAACAGCCACATTGCCCAGGAGCCCATCCCCATGCACCTGGATGGAGCTAACTCCCTCTCAAGCACGTATACTCCTCAGTATGCCTTACGACCATCAACCGCGTATTAAGGTGACTGCTAAACAAGGCTACAATCCTACACCACACCTGCCAGTCAGCTATACCACTGGAAAGATCATGCAAGTAATGCTGATGAGCCCACAGGATGTACAACGTGCCTACAAGAGAGATTTGGGTTTCCTTCCAAGTCCTAGGAAGATCATTCTCCCGAGAAGAGAATTCCGCGGCACTTTGATTTAGCCGGCGGAAAATGTAGTGGCGAGTTGCTTGCAGCAAGCACATACCATCTTCTGCACAGCTGCTTCTTAGACAGATTTTCCGGTTTTGACTATGGCTTGATCAATGGATCATGTTTCTATACTGCCGCCTGCCCTGACCTCTGCTTGTTTAAAGTTATGCATCTACACTGCCGCCTGCCCTGACCTTTGCTTGCTCAATGGATTATGTTTTTGAACTGCCGCCTGCCTGACCTCTGCTTGCTCAATGGATTGTTTCTGCACTGCCGCCTGCCTTGACCTCTGCTTGCTCAGTGGATTATGTTTTTGAACTGCCGCCTGCCCTGACCTCTGCTTGCTCAATGGATTATGTTTTTGAACTGACGCCTGCCCTGACCTCTGCTTGCTCAATGGATTATGTTTCTGCACTGCCGCCTGCCTGACCTCTGCTTGCTCAATGGATTATGTTTTTGAACTGCCGCCTGCCCTGACCTCAGCTTGCTCAATGGATTATGTTTCTGCACTGCCGCCTGCCCTGACCTCAGCTTGCTCAATGGATTATGCTTCTGCACTGCCGCCTGCCCTGACCTCTGCTTGTTTCCGGTTATTAATCTGTGATACTAATAAAAATGTATATTATTCTGCACTATATGGACTGTGGGTCGTTTTTTTTCTTTGGTTTTATGGTTGTTTCCGGTTATGTTTTTGCACTGCTGCCTGCCCTGACCTCTGCTTGTTTCCGGTTATGTTTCTGCACTGCTGCCTGCCCTGACCTTTGCTTGTTTCTGACTACTCATTTGCCTGCTGATTTTGTACTTCTTCCTCAATGCCTGCACTTTTAAGACCCCAGTAGAGCTAATTTATATAAATCCTGCATCCTAACAATGAAGCCGGGTTATAGGGCTTCTGATCACAATGGTAGGATGATGCCTCAATGTGAAGAAGGGTAGCACCAGTTCTTCACCTAACAGTATGGAATGCTTATCTAAAAAAATGAAAAAGGAACAGTACAGTATAGACAAAGGTCCCATAAACTCAACAAGAACAAACCATTAAGAACTTTAAGCATAAACATATGAGACAACAAACCAAGTGGCTCAGAATACCACATCCGACCCAACCAGCAGTTTTGTTGAAGGTATTTTCCTCTGATCTTTCGTTAAGAGGGTACAACATCTCAAATACATTAGACTGGTGTGGGTCTCCAACCATTTAGGAACCCTCAAATCAATAGTACAGGGGTCTTGAATCAGCCACAAAATTGCTTCAGGAAGAATTGGGTGGAGCACTGGTTTCATATGTACCCTGCCGCTCATGTCAAGGTCTATGAAAATAACCAAACACAAGGCTGAGTACTCAGATCTTATAGGAACCTCCCCAATAGTGAATGGCCATCTGTATATTCATAGTTCCCCAGGTCTGTAGACAGATGCGGGTTTCACGTCCGGGACCTCTGCCTATCAGACATTTATAGAATATTTTATGGATAACACATAAATGTATGGGAAAACTCCTCTTGTAAATAGTGCGCCTCAAGTTTCTTCTGCTGTTTGCAGTGGAATGTAGTCATCATAGCTAATATGAGGGAAGGATTCCTGAGAGGGGGTATACATCTACTATATCCATATTCTGTGGATATCTACCCTAATAAAGCTTATGGACGGTGAGTGCAGTGATGAGACCGACCCTTTATCAACATGTTCTGTCCCACAAACTAATGTAGTACACTGCACTGACCGCCGATAGACTTTATTCTCCAAAGACAATTTAAGTTTGTTATATGTATTAAAATACTTTTTTTCCCAGAATTATCTAAGAATTATCGACAAGGAAAATGGACTCAAGATAAAGCTTAGAAACATATATTTCTTTACAGCTCCTGATATAGGTATTGCGGTCTTTAAAAACAGTAGTCCCCAACTTCTGCCTCCTCAGCAAGTTATCCCCTAGCCATTGGTAGATCATAACTTGCTGATTACGGGTGTTTCACTGCCAGGACCCCCACCAATCCTAAGAACAGGGTGTCTGGAACAAGCGGCTGTTAAGAATGCGCAACAACACTTCTTTCATTATGGGACAATGATGGGGCTGATATGCTGATGATGGACTATGATGGGGCTGATGTGCTGATGATAGACTATGATGGGGCTGATGTGCTGATGATGGACTATGATGGGGTTGATGTGCTGATGATGGACTATGATGGGGCTGATGTGCTGATGATGAACTATGATTGGGATGATGAAGTCTGCAATAACAGAGCATAGCAGTACAACCCCTTAGCCTGGAGTGCCCTAACAAATAGCTGGGGAGGGTCCGAGCTCACAGTCAGACCTTAGAAGAAGAGTTAATAGTTTTGTTTCTTCTGTCTTAAAGGACAAAAAAGGCTTACAGTATATACTCGCGTATAAGTCGAGATTTTCAGCCCATTTTTTGGGGCTGAAAGTCCCCCTCTCGGCTTATACGCAAGTCATATACCGGGGGTCGGCCAGGGAGGGGGAGCGGGGGGTGTCGGAGATCATACTCACCTCTCCTGGCATGTTTCTGCAGCCCCCCGTGCTTATTCCATCTTCTCGGCGCTGTTCTTCCTGCTTTCAGCGGTCACGTGGTACGCTCATTACCCTCATTAATATGCACATATGTAATGAGCGGCACCACGTGACCGCAGAAAGCAGGAAGAACAGCACTGAGAAGATGGAACAAGCACGGGGGGCTGCAGAGACATGCCAGGAGAGGTGAGTATAACGGGGGGAGCCATATTCACCTGTGCCCCATTCCACCGCTGCGCATCGCTCTGCTGTCTTGCTTCCTCTGGCAGTGACGTTAAGGTCAGAGGGTGCCATGACGTAGTTAGCAGGCGCCCTCTGCCTGAACAGTCACTGCAGAGCCAGCAACGCTGAGGAGCAGCAGCTGCAGCAGTGACAAGGTGAATATATAGTTTTTTTTTTCATTTTTTTAATTGAGGCTGCGGCAGCAGCATTGTAAGGGGCCACTAATCACTGTGCAGCAATACAAGGGGCCACTCATCACTGTGCAGCATTATAAGGGGCCACTCATCACTGTGCAGCATTATAAGGGGCCACTCATCACTGTGCAGCATTATAAGGGGCCACTCATCACTGTGCAGCATTATAAGGGGCCACTCATCACCTTGCAGCATTATAAGGGGCCACTCATCACCGTGCAGCATAATAAGGGGCCACTAATCACCGTGCAGCATAATAAGGAGCCACTAATCACTGCAGCATTTCAAGGGGCCACTAATCACTGTGCAGCATTATAAGGGGCCACTCATCACTGTGCAGCATTACAAGGGGCCACTCATCACTGTGCAGCATTACAAGGGGCCACTAATAACTGTGCAGCATTACAAGGGGCCACTAATCACTGTGCAGCATTACAAGGGGCCACTAATCACTGTGCAGCATTACAAGGGGCCACTAATCACTGTGCAGCATTATATGGGGCCAGTAATCACTGTGCAGCATTATATGGGGCCAGTAATCACTGTGCAGCATTATATGGGGCCACTCATCACTGTGCTGCATTATAAGAGGCCACTCATTACTGTGCAGCATTATAAGGGGGCCTCTCATTACTGTGCAGCATTATACGGGGCCACTAATCACTGTGCAGCATTACAAAGGGCCACTAATCACCGTGCAGCATAAGGGGCCACTAATCACTGCAGCATTTCAAGGGGCCACTAATCACTGTGCAGCATTATAAGTGGCCACTAATCACCGTGCAGCATTGTAAGGGGCCACTAATCAATGTGCAGCATTATAAGGGGCCACTAATCACTGTGCAGCATTATAAGGGGCCACTAATCACTGTGCAGCATTATAAGGGGCCACTAATCACTGTGCAGCATTATAAGGGGCCACTAATCATTGTGCAGCATTATAAGGGGCCACTCTCCATGCAGCATTATAAGGGGCCACCAATCACTGTGAAGCATTATATGGGGCATATGTTATTATGGACCATGTAATAGGGCTACCATTATTCACTGTGCAGCATTATTAGGCATATTTTTGTATGGAGCATCTTATGGAACCCATCATGAACTTTATGGAGCATTATATGGGGCCATCATGAACTTTATGGAGCATCTTATGGGGCCCATTTTATTTTTGAAATTTACCAGTAGCTTCGGCATTTTCCACCCTAGGTTTATAGGCGAGTCAATAAGTTTTCCCAGTTTTTTGTGACAAAATTAGGGTGGTCGGCTTATACATGGGTCGGCTTATACGCGAGTATATACGGACTTCTAAAGAAAATTGCCCCCAAGTTATTTTGAGCGACCCCGCCTGCTGTACCATCCTTGTGATTTACGAGAACGTTTCTCACTTCCTGCTAGGACAGCGGAAACCCAAGGAGTAAAGAGAGAAGGTCCTTATGGCTGCATGGAGTAATGCTGGAAATCTCTAAGTCTGCGGGGACAACAGAGACTTTAGAAGAAGGCAAACCAAGGTTTAGTGCTAGCACTAGTGTGAGAGAAGGTTTATACTACAGGAGAGAAGTGCTGTAACAGGAAAGAACCTAACAAATAAAAAAGATTGTAGACAAACCAGATTTTGCTATCTATTCATGTCATTGCCTTCCATATTACAGAGAAATTTCCCTAAATCCGGTATCTGATAATCCACAATGATGTATATTCAGGGTCGAACTGGGGTGTCTGGGGCCCACCAGGGGAATGGACTCTAGGGCCCCATCCTACAGCTATATGCTAATATCTGTCAGTCGTTATCCCCATTATAGTGGAGCATCGGCTGTAAAACACAGGCGGCTCCTGCACATCTACTGTGCACCCCCATAACTGGGATGTATAATTACGGTAGTTTACATTAATGTGGTTCTTTGGTTAAAACAATTTATCACCGATCCATGGGCTCTATAGGATAGCTGATCGCATACGTCCGACCATTAGAAACTGCACCGACCGGAAGAATGAGAAAGTTTTATCGTTGATAGGACACTTATCCCCATTTTAAAATGGAGCAGCAGGTTAGATATCTGACCGAAGCTTCATTCATTCTCTTTGGAGCTTCTATAAAAATACAAGTGCAGCCACTGAGGGAATGAATGGATCAGTTGTCAAGTCGGACATGCCACTCCAGTCTAATGGGGATAAAAAGTTCCACATTTTGCTGAATGGGTCCAAGTAGTTAGACCCCCCCAATCAATACGTTATCACTTGTCCTGTGAATAGGAGATTACGTTTTTCCACAGGAAACCCCTGTAAGTGCATCTCTGCCGCTGTTTACAAAGTATTTAATCTCTAATGGAAATAAAGAATATTCTCCTAATTAATATCAGAGAAGACTAATGACCGTCAAACACAACACAATCCACTGTACCAAGACCAATAATACCACATACAGGGGAGAAATACCACCACACCATGACCAGACCACATAGTACCCGCATCATATCACATAAAAGGCACAAATACAACCACACCATGACCAGACCACATATTACCACCACATAGTGACCGAATAATATGACATATTACCAGCATATAGGGACCAAATAATAATTCATACACGGAGAAATACTTCCACACTGTGAACAGTCCACAAATTACCACCACTTATTGATGGAATACTACAGTACTGATTATGAATACAAACCACAATAATAACAACACTGTTATTACCACCAGTGACATTATACACAGTACCTCTGTATATAGTGTCAGTGTACAGGTAATACAGTGATTACCAGTGACATTATACACAGGAGCTCAGTGATCACTGGCAACATTATTGTCAAGGTTTGCTCAGCTTGTGGGATTAGGTAGTTCAGAGGTTAATGTGGATGGCCTCACTCTGAGATTCTGGGAGGCTTTTTAAAGCCTCATTGTGGGCTCATTCCTCATCGTTTATACTCAGACCCTTGGCCGAGTGTGTGTGACCCTGGTGTGCTTTGTGACTGTAATACTTTATGCTTGTTTGGTTTTGATCTGGTTCTGTCCCTGTTACGAGTTCTGCCTGTCCCTCTTGTACTGCGTTGCTATCTCTGTGTATGACTCATTGCCTATGACCTGACTATTCTCTGATTGCCCCTCTTGTACTGTGCAGCTATCTCCATGTATGACTCATTGCTTACGTTCTGACTACTCTCTGCTCGCCCCTCTGGTATCGCGCCGCCCTCTCCATGTATGACCGCCCGTTTGTCTGACCTGAGTTCCCCTCGCCTCTACTCCAGGATTCCTGTAGTAGAGTCCTACAATCATCTTCAGAAGTGGGACACTAAGCCCCGCCCCCTGTGGTCACATGATCGTAGGTCCTTGTACTTCTTACTACCTTCAGCATCGCAGGTCCCGTCTGCCTCAACTTTCCCTGCAGTATCGGACCCCGGGCCCTCCCGCAGTAGGGGTGAGTCACGCTGCTCAGCCGTGGCAGTTCGCCGACGCTGACAGGATCCTGATATTTATACACAGAAGATCTGCATACAGTGTCAGTGTAATACAGTGACCACCAGTGAAATTATACACAGGAGCTTTTGGAAGTGCATTGAGCAGCAGGGTGGTTTGCTGGTGAAGGGAAAAAAAATCTCTTTAAATCTTCTGCCTGAGCGAGTGTAAACGAGCTGAGTGTGACCTGAGCGTAAGTGCGAACGGTGGTAAGTGTGTGACTTGTGATTCAGTGACTTTGGATTCAGGGAGTTTGCAAAGGAGGTATTACTGAATTGCTGTTATATTTT
Source organism: Dendrobates tinctorius (assembly GCF_039654945.1). Taxonomy (NCBI): domain Eukaryota; kingdom Metazoa; phylum Chordata; class Amphibia; order Anura; family Dendrobatidae; genus Dendrobates; species Dendrobates tinctorius. Next base: position 2,667,167 of record NW_027361791.1, on the reverse strand, counting down.
ATTAATACTTTTTATTTATTTTTACTTATCTTTTCTGTCTGGTGCAATCCCCATTAGGAATGTGCTCCACTATTGCCAATGCCATCCAGTGTACGTCTTGCTGCATGTACGCAATCCTTGACCAGCCAGTCGAGGGTGCATACTGCTGTGCGAGATGTGAGCACATTGTGCATTTGGAAGCCCAGATACTGGATTTAAATGTGCAGCTGGCAACACTGAGATCAATAGACAATATGGAAAGGAGACTTCTACTCACTGAGCAGACGCTCAATGAGATAGATGAGGGGGGGATGCTAGGTTGGAGCTGCAGGACAGTGAAGCAGTAAGATGGGTGACAGTTAGAAGGTGGGGTAGACAGAAGAGTGCCAGGGAGGCTAGTCCTGATCTGGCACAACCCAATAAGTTTGCCAAGTTGGCAGATGAGGGGAGTGTCAGTGCAGGGGTAGCACTGCTGCAGCAAGGCATGTCCTCTGAAAGCCAGAGGAGTATATGCTCCAGTAAGGGGAGAAATAGGAGAGCAGGGCAGGCCAGACAGGTGCTGGTAGTGGGGGACTCAATTATTAGGGGAACAGATAGGGCAATCTGTCACAAAGAAAGGGATCGTCGAACGGTGTGCTGCCTATCTGGCGCGCAAGTCTGACACATCGCTGACCGGGTTGACAGATTACTGGGAGGGGCTGGTGAGGATCCAGCGGTCATGGTGCACATTGGTACAAATGACACAGAGGTAGGTGGAAGGTCCTTAAAGATGATTTCAGGGAATTAGGCTGCAATCTTAAGGCAAGGACCTCCAAGGTGGTATTTTTGGAAATATTTCCTGTACCACGTGCCACGCCAGAGAGGAGATTAGGGAAGTTAATAAGTGGTTCAAGAATTAGTGTAGGAAGGAGGGGTTTGGGTTCCTGGAGAACTGGGCCGACTTCTCAGTTGGCTACAGGTTCTACGCTAGGGACGGGCTGCACCTCAATGGGGAGGGTGCAGCTGTGCTGGGGAAAAAAATGGCTAGAAGGGTGGATGAGTGTTTAAATTTGGAACTAGGGGAGGGTATTCATTTTATAAGAGGGGAAGACTGTGTAGATAGAGACCTGGGCACAAATAATGAAATTGGGGGTGGTAGTGGCATGGGGGGTGAGGTTAGAACAGTTAATAATTTAAGAAATAGAGGTACAGACATACATAAAGTGCATGTATACAAATGCCAGAAGCCTCGCCAACAAAATGGAGGACTTAGAATTAATTTTGTTGGAAGATAAGGTATATTGCACCCCCTCATAGGGTATAAGGCTGCCCCCTCATAGGGTATAATGCTTCTCCCCCCTCATAGGGTATAATGCACCCCCTCATAGGGTATAATGCTGCCCCCTCATAGGGTATAACACTAGATAGATAGATAGATAGATAGATAGATAGATATGTGATAATTAGATGTATAGATAGATAATAGATAGATAGATCTATGGATAGACAGATAGATATAAAGATATAAAGATAATAGATAGTGAAAGATATAGGTAGCTATAGAGATAGATAGACCTAGATAGATATAGATAGATAAATAGATAGATAGGGGATAAATAGATATATGGATAGATAGATAGAAAGATAGATAGATAGATAGATAGATATAAAGATAATAGATAGTGATAGCTATAGATAGGTATATAGATAGATAGATAGGGGATAAATAGATAGATCTATGGATAGATGATATATAGATGGATAGATATAAAGATAATAGATAGAGATAGATATAGATAGGTATAGAGATAGATGGATATAGACTATTTATATCTATCTATATCTACCTCTATATCTATCTATCTATCTATATCTATCTCTATATCTAAGATAGAGACAGATAGATATAGAGATAGAGATATAGATATACAGATAGAAATAGATAGATATAGAGATATATAGATATAGAGACAGATAGATATAGAGATAGATATAGATAGATATAGAGATATATAAAAAACAAACCACAATACTCACCTCTCCTCCTGCTCCCACGCTGATGACGGCTTCAGTGTCAGCAGCTGACCCGTCTGCCAGACACACAGCGGGTGCGCGATGAAGTGATGTCATCACGCACCGGCTGTGAGTCAGGAGCAGAGGGGACTGATGGGAGAGAGATGCTCTCTCTTCCACTGCAATTGAGCGCGGCGCCGGCTGCCTAGGTTGGGGAGCGGGGCCCCGGGGTGAGTGAAGGCCGAGAGTGAATGAATATTCATTTCTCTTTAGTAGTGGGGACAGTGGCTCCTGCCTCCTGACACCCGCTGCTGCTCCGCTGGCAGGGCCCCCATAGCAGCTGTGTGGCACTGGCTGGGGGCCCCTGGAGCAGTGGGGGCCCTAGGCAACTGCTGTCCCTGTATACCAGTAGAGGTGCCAGGGCCCACCAGATGCCAGGGCCCACCGGAGAATCAGTCCGACGCTACCTGTCTGTATATATAATGTCAGTGTACAAGTAATAGAATGATCACTGGAGACATACACAGGAGTTCTGTATATAGTGTATAGTGTACAGGTAATACAGTGACTCACCAGTAACATTATACACAGGAGCTCTGCATATAGTCAGCGTACAGGTAATACAAGGATCACCAGTGACATTATACACAGGAGCTCTGTATATACTATATAATGTAAGTGTCCAGGTAAATCACTGACTTACCAGTGACCTCTGTATTTGTAGCGATTCATCTTCGCTTTTCTTCCTCTTCCAGCCAGGACACGTTTGCTGCAGAAAATAACACACTATACTTGATCACTTCTAGACCACATTCCCCACTTTCCCCCCCGACTTCTACACTTTATGTGTAAAGGTCAGCCAGGGCAGTAGTCGTGGCTGAGTATTTCGGGTTCGGGCATTGTATACCCTGACCTCCCTCTACAGGAAAACGGTACCTCTTCTCTTGCATGGTACGGTGAATACTCACCGTGCCGTCAGCGTCCCCTTTGCTACGCCGACTTGATGCTGATCCTTGATCCCAATGAATAGAGACACAGTCCAGGGCAACTCTTAACTGAGCAAATTTATTTTCTTCAGGACACAGCACATCCACATAGTTTCCAGCATTTTCATCACAGTAAAGACAGCACATTACTTCATCTTTCCCTTCACTGTTCCTTGCAGTGTTTCCGTTTGACGAAGCGTCTCAGATGGCTCCTCAGTGTCCTCCCTGTATAGCGTCACCACGGTGAAGCGCTCTCCAGCATGTTTCGCCCCGGACATCAGAGATTCAGCCCACGTAGCTTTCCACCACATTCTGGAGTGACCTGCCCGTACCCTTTTACGGTAACCTTCAATCTTCCTCTGTTTACTTACACTCTTTTCCACTTTATTGCTGATTCTGCAGTACCGTGTTCTTCTCTAGATGGCTGGGCATCAGCTTTAACATCACGGGGTAGTTAGGCAGCTCAGGCATATAGCCCACCTGAGCACAAAGGGGTCAGGCCTCTGACTGCCTGAAACTGGAAGACCATCCTGGCTTATTCTCCAGCTATCCCCTCCTACAGTTAACTCCTATATGTCCTACAGCTACATCTACTGTGCAATGAGCTCAGTGCCCCATCTAGTGACCATAGCCCAGACTGCACTGTCCCTACCAAGTACAAGGTGCAGAAACATAGCTTATGCTATATAAATAATACAGCAACATGAAATATACGATAATGCGCAACAATGGTATAACATATATATAAATATATATACAAGTACAACAGCAACATGGGGGTTTAAAGGGGTAAGACTCTCAACCCCTTACACATGTCTACATATTGATATTAGTCATGTATTATACTACAGCACAGGCACCATTTTGATGAATGCAAACCTTTTTTTTGTAACCCCACAAACACCCGGAGCACCAGAATCTCAATAACTGAAATTTACAAATACAGATTACACAACAACCACAAGATGCATTTCATCACCCAGGTCACCTCATTTTAATCAGTATAACAGCGTAGACCTGACACTGTCTGTACTTTACTGTTCACAATCCTGCTGACAGGATCCCTTTAAATCTAAATTTTAATAAGTTTGTTCTTTTCTGCGCTAAACGTCCCCCAAACCCTGAGGACGGCGAGTATACCTTGGTTGTGTTTTGCTGTATGTGTATACAAAAGTAAAAGAAGAGCACCTATCAGGGGCTCAGAAAAGCTGGGTGGCATGTGTGCTAGTGTGTGACCCAGCGCAGGTGTCTCACTGGCCTATCAAAACAGTGACCGATAGCAGCAAACAGTGTGATGTGGATGTGAGAACTGTCTGCGGGGTGCGCTTAGGTGAGTGGACAAAAGAATATGGGAGGTTCACCTTTATAGTAACATCCCAGGGCAGGTGTGTCGAGAGCAAGTGGTGTTCAAGAAATATTGGTGGCAGTGGTTGTGACTTATCCTGACACACAATGTACAGGGAAATGGGAAAATTGTGAAAAAAAACGCAATTCTGACCTTAATTATGTTTACGGCGTACATTATGTGGTAAAAATGACCATGTAATATGATTCTCCTCATCAGTATGATTACAGAGATACTAAACGTGCCCAGATTTTTAAATTATTTTAGTGGTAGAAAAAAAATCAAGACTTTGAAATAAAAAATATGTTGGAGTTTGTGTTGCCATTTTCCGAGACCCGTAGTTTTACTTTTTCGTTCAATAGAGCTATGAGAGGGATTATTTTTTCATAAGGCGAGACGTTATTATGGATATTACTTTGGGATACATATGACATTTTAGTTGCTTGTTACGTATTTTAAGTGGTATTGCAGCGACCAAAAAATACCGCAATGTTGGCGTTTTTAAATTTTTTGTGTTTACCAATTGGGTTAATTATTTTTATATTTTGATAGCTCGGACTTTGCTGGATGTGGCGATATCACTTGACATTTTTTTTTATGTTCATTTTCAATGGAGGAAAATTGAACTTTTATGAGTTTTTTTTCAGATTTGTTTAAATCTTTTTTTGTTGTTTTACTTTTCTTTTCACTTCATTTATCGCTCCCTAAGGCCCCTTTCACACTTCAGTTTTTTGCAATCAGTCACAATCCGTCAGGTTTTGACAAAAACGGATCCTCAATTTTTTTTGGAGGATCCGTTTTTTCCCCATTGACTTGCATTAATGGCGGATTGTGACGGATGGCTGTCCGTTTCATCCGTTTTTTTTTTGAGGATCCGCCAAAAGTTGCTGTCCGTCACCATCCTCAAAGATTTCAAAACGGAGCTTGCAACAAAACTCTCTCTCTCTCTCTCTCCTTCCCGACCAGCGTTTCCTTTAAATTTCCTCATTTTCAGGATCCTGTGCCATCCGTTCACATCAGTTCAGAACGGATCCGCTTGTCTGCCTTTTTGGCGGATTTGAACTGATGCAAAAAACTGAAGTGTGAAAGAGGCCTAAGCTGTACTACATACAGGGGCTAATGGTGCAGCAGAAGTGTGAACTTTTTGATGCTTTTGTTTAATATTTTCCACTATAGTATATGGAGAGCATAAAAAACGCATGCAAAATTCCAATGAAGTCTCCAATTGTGGAACTGAAGCATTCCTCTACTAAAAAAAATGCATTCGAAAAAACTGCCACAAAAAAATACAATAAAAAGTTTTGATTGCTTTAGTGCGAATACCTATGGAAACAATGCAGCACTTCTGCACGTGTGAACATGGCCCAGGAGAGACTCTGGACAATTTGTATGTTCTACACCAGGTTCACACTTGGGGTTATTTATTTTTTTATCACTACTTAGAATTACAGACAAATTAAAAAAAGTGATCTGAGCCAATTATATGGAAAAAATACAATATTATTTAACATTTATTCTGAAGCTATATGAAATAATTCCGACTACAGCAATGGTCTGTGCCCATCACGGGTGATCCGTGTTACCGGGAAGAGAGGAGGAGACATTCCTACAAGGAGCTGACAATAGATACATCACATTATCTCACATATGAGGATACAGAATTATACAGGTTTGAAAATATCAAATAGAAAGATTTGCCTGTAAACAGGTAAAAAAGCAAAAACAGTAAATAAAGCAATGACTTGCGCTATTGTACCGGTAAGTTTTTATACATCTCATCCCAATCCAGCTAACCCCTATCCGTACAGTGGCAGCTGGTATTGGATGGTCTGCCATGGGTAACATAACTAGTTCTCCTATATTAGACCCATTGCCATGTTCGTCTTTATGACATCACAGAAGCGTTGTCCACGAGTCATGGAATGTTCCGCAAGAACGGTCAGTGCGAGGCAAGCAGAGATAGAGAGGAGAGCTGAACACTAACCCAGAGCGACTTGTAAATCACTTTTTACTTGTTTTGTTTATTTTTTTTACTTTTATTTCTTTTTTTTGGGAGTGTTTTCTACCATCCGCACACACTTTTGTGTGTGTGGAGGGGAAGGCAGCCTAATGGCTGCACCCGTAGCTGGAGGAAAGTTCCAACCACGGAGACGTCTCCCACATGCCAGGACATCCCTATACAGTCAGAGGCCTGAACACCACCAAAGGCCAACTGGCTTCACGGGGTATGTGATGGCAGTGCTTTATTATATCGTGTCAATTATTAAATGCCTGTTCAAAACACCAGAAAAGGCAAAGGACCGATATTCCAGACTGAAAAGTCCACCACCATATCCTACAATGCCCGAAATAGGCCGATTCGTACAACCTGCAGCAAACATCAGCGCAGAGCCAGAGGGTATGAAGGAACGCCTGATACTCACCAGAACAGTAGATGAGGAAGAGACAACAGCCACATTGCCCAGGAGCCCATCCCCATGCACCTGGATGGAGCTAACTCCCTCTCAAGCACGTATACTCCTCAGTATGCCTTACGACCATCAACCGCGTATTAAGGTGACTGCTAAACAAGGCTACAATCCTACACCACACCTGCCAGTCAGCTATACCACTGGAAAGATCATGCAAGTAATGCTGATGAGCCCACAGGATGTACAACGTGCCTACAAGAGAGATTTGGGTTTCCTTCCAAGTCCTAGGAAGATCATTCTCCCGAGAAGAGAATTCCGCGGCACTTTGATTTAGCCGGCGGAAAATGTAGTGGCGAGTTGCTTGCAGCAAACACATACCATCTTCTGCACAGCTGCTTCTTAGACAGATTTTCCGGTTTTGACTATGGCTTGATCAATGGATCATGTTTCTATACTGCCGCCTGCCCTGACCTCTGCTTGTTTAAAGTTATGCATCTACACTGCCGCCTGCCCTGACCTTTGCTTGCTCAATGGATTATGTTTTTGAACTGCCGCCTGCCTGACCTCTGCTTGCTCAATGGATTGTTTCTGCACTGCCGCCTGCCTTCACCTCTGCTTGCTCAATGGATTATGTTTTTGAACTGCCGCCTACCCTGACCTCTGCTTGCTCAATGGATTATGTTTCTGCACTGCCGCCTGCCTTGACCTCTGCTTGCTCAGTGGATTATGTTTTTGAACTGCCGCCTGCCCTGACCTCTGCTTGCTCAATGGATTATGTTTTTGAACTGACGCCTGCCCTGACCTCTGCTTGCTCAATGGATTATGTTTCTGCACTGCCGCCTGCCTGACCTCTGCTTGCTCAATGGATTATGTTTTTGAACTGCCGCCAGCTCTGACCTCAGCTTGCTCAATGGATTATGTTTCTGCACTGCCGCCTGCCCTGACCTCAGCTTGCTCAATGGATTATGCTTCTGCACTGCCGCCTGCCCTGACCTCTGCTTGTTTCCGGTTATTAATCTGTGATACTAATAAAAATGTATATTATTCTGCACTATATGGACTGTGGGTCGTTTTTTTTCTTTGGTTTTATGGTTGTTTCCGGTTATGTTTTTGCACTGCTGCCTGCCCTGACCTCTGCTTGTTTCCGGTTATGTTTCTGCACTGCTGCCTGCCCTGACCTTTGCTTGTTTCTGACTACTCATTTGCCTGCTGATTTTGTACTTCTTCCTCAATGCCTGCACTTTTAAGACCCCAGTAGAGCTAATTTATATAAATCCTGCATCCTAACAATGAAGCCGGGTTATAGGGCTTCTGATCACAATGGTAGGATGATGCCTCAATGTGAAGAAGGGTAGCACCAGTTCTTCACCTAACAGTATGGAATGCTTATCTAAAAAAATGAAAAAGGAACAGTACAGTATAGACAAAGGTCCCATAAACTCAACAAGAACAAACCATTAAGAACTTTAAGCATAAACATGTGAGACAACAAACCAAGTGGCTCAGAATACCACATCCGACCCAACCAGCAGTTTTGTTGAAGGTATTTTCCTCTGATCTTTCGTTAAGAGGGTACAACATCTCAAATACATTAGACTGGTGTGGGTCTCCAACCATTTAGGAACCCTCAAATCAATAGTACAGGGGTCTTGAATCAGCCACAAAATTGCTTCAGGAAGAATTGGGTGGAGCACTGGTTTCATATGTACCCTGCCGCTCATGTCAAGGTCTATGAAAATAACCAAACACAAGGCTGAGTACTCAGATCTTATAGGAACCTCCCCAATAGTGAATGGCCATCTGTACATTCATAGTTCCCCAGGTCTGTAGACAGATGCGGGTTTCACGTCCGGGACCTCTGCCTATCAGACATTTATAGAATATTTTATGGATAACACATAAATGTATGGGAAAACTCCTCTTGTAAATAGTGCGCCTCAAGTTTCTTCTGCTGTTTGCAGTGGAATGTAGTCATCATAGCTAATATGAGGGAAGGATTCCTGAGAGGGGGTATACATCTACTATATCCATATTCTGTGGATATCTACCCTAATAAAGCTTATGGACGGTGAGTGCAGTGATGAGACCGACCCTTTATCAACATGTTCTGTCCCACAAACTAATGTAGTACACTGCACTGACCGCCGATAGACTTTATTCTCCAAAGACAATTTAAGTTTGTTATATGTATTAAAATACTTTTTTTCCCAGAATTATCTAAGAATTATCGACAAGGAAAATGGACTCAAGATAAAGCTTAGAAACATATATTTCTTTACAGCTCCTGATATAGGTATTGCGGTCTTTAAAAACAGTAGTCCCCAACTTCTGCCTCCTCAGCAAGTTATCCCCTAGCCATTGGTAGATCATAACTTGCTGATTACGGGTGTTTCACTGCCAGGACCCCCACCAATCCTAAGAACAGGGTGTCTGGAACAAGCGGCTGTTAAGAATGCGCAACAACACTTCTTTCATTATGGGACAATGATGGGGCTGATATGCTGATGATGGACTATGATGGGGCTGATGTGCTGATGATGGACTATGATGGGGCTGATGTGCTGATGATGGACTATGATGGGGTTGATGTGCTGATGATGGACTATGATGGGGCTGATGTGCTGATGATGAACTATGATTGGGATGATGAAGTCTGCAATAACAGAGCATAGCAGTACAACCCCTTAGCCTGGAGTGCCCTAACAAATAGCTGGGGAGGGTCCGAGCTCACAGTCAGACCTTAGAAGAAGAGTTAATAGTTTTGTTTCTTCTGTCTTAAAGGACAAAAAAGGCTTACAGTATATACTCGCGTATAAGTCGAGATTTTCAGCCCATTTTTTGGGGCTGAAAGTCCCCCTCTCGGCTTATACGCGAGTCATATACCGGGGGTCGGCCAGGGAGGGGGAGCGGGGGGGGGTGTCGGAGATCATACTCACCTCTCCTGGCATGTTTCTGCAGCCCCCCGTGCTTATTCCATCTTCTCGGCGCTGTTCTTCCTGCTTTCAGCGGTCACGTGGTACGCTCATTACCCTCATTAATATGCACATATGTAATGAGCGGCACCACGTGACCGCAGAAAGCAGGAAGAACAGCACTGAGAAGATGGAACAAGCACGGGGGGCTGCAGAGACATGCCAGGAGAGGTGAGTATAACGGGGGGAGCCATATTCACCTGTGCCCCATTCCACCGCTGCGCATCGCTCTGCTGTCTTGCTTCCTCAGGCAGTGACGTTAAGGTCAGAGGGTGCCATGACGTAGTTAGCAGGCGCCCTCTGCCTGAACAGTCACTGCAGAGCCAGCAACGCTGAGGAGCAGCAGCTGCAGCAGTGACAAGGTGAGTATATAGTTTTTTTTTTCATTTTTTTAATTGAGGCTGCGGCAGCAGCATTGTAAGGGGCCACTAATCACTGTGCAGCAATACAAGGGGCCACTCATCACTGTGCAGCATTATAAGGGGCCACTCATCACTGTGCAGCATTATAAGGGGCCACTCATCACTGTGCAGCATTATAAGGGGCCACTCATCACCTTGCAGCATTATAAGGGGCCACTCATCACCGTGCAGCATAATAAGGGGCCACTAATCACCGTGCAGCATAATAAGGAGCCACTAATCACTGCAGCATTTCAAGGGGCCACTAATCACTGTGCAGCATTATAAGGGGCCACTCATCACTGTGCAGCATTACAAGGGGCCACTCATCACTGTGCAGCATTACAAGGGGCCACTAATAACTGTGCAGCATTACAAGGGGCCACTAATCAATGTGCAGCATTACAAGGGGCCACTAATCACTGTGCAGCATTACAAGGGGCCACTAATCACTGTGCAGCATTATATGGGGCCAGTAATCACTGTGCAGCATTATATAGGGCCAGTAATCACTGTGCAGCATTATATGGGGCCACTCATCACTGTGCTGCATTATAAGAGGCCACTCATCACTGTGCAGCATTATAAGGGGGCCTCTCATCACTGTGCAGCATTATACGGGGCCACTAATCACTGTGCAGCATTACAAAGGGCCACTAATCACCGTGCAGCATAAGGGGCCACTAATCACTGCATTTCAAGGGGCCACTAATCACTGTGCAGCATTATAAGTGGCCACTAATCACCGTGCAGCATTGTAAGGGGCCACTAATCAATGTGCAGCATTATAAGGGGCCACTAATCACTGTGCAGCATTATAAGGGGCCACTAATCACTGTGCAGCATTATAAGGGGCCACTAATCATTGTGCAGCATTATAAGGGTCCACTCTCCATGCAGCATTATAAGGGGCCACCAATCACTGTGCAGCATTATATGGGGCATATGTTATTATGGACCATGTTATAGGGCTACCATTATTCACTGTGCAGCATTATTAGGCATATTTTTGTATGGAGCATCTTATGGAACCCATCATGAACTTTATGGAGCATTATATGGGGCCATCATGAACTTTATGGAGCATCTTATGGGGCCCATTTTATTTTTGAAATTTACCAGTAGCTTCGGCATTTTCCACCCTAGGTTTATAGGCGAGTCAATAAGTTTTCCCAGTTTTTTGTGACAAAATTAGGGTGGTCGGCTTATACATGGGTCGGCTTATACACGAGTATATACGGACTTCTAAAGAAAATTGCCCCCAAGTTATTTTGAGCGACCCCGCCTGCTGTACCATCCTTGTGATTTACGAGAACGTTTCTCACTTCCTGCTAGGACAGCGGAAACCCAAGGAGTAAAGAGAGAAGGTCCTTATGGCTGCATGGAGTAATGCTGGAAATCTCTAAGTCTGCGGGGACAACAGAGACTTTAGAAGAAGGCAAACCAAGGTTTAGTGCTAGCACTAGTGTGAGAGAAGGTTTATACTACAGGACAGAAGTGCTGTAACAGGAAAGAACCTAACAAATAAAAAAGATTGTAGACAAACCAGATTTTGCTATCTATTCATGTCATTGCCTTCCATATTACAGAGAAATTTCCCTAAATCCGGTATCTGATAATCCACAATGATGTATATTCAGGGTCGAACTGGGGTGTCTGGGGCCCACCAGGGGAATGGACTCTAGGGCCCCATCCTACAGCTATATGCTAATATCTGTCAGTCGTTATCCCCATTATAGTGGAGCATCGGCTGTAAAACACAGGCGGCTCCTGTACATCTACTGTGCATCCCCATAACTGGGATGTATAATTACGGTAGTTTACATTAATGTGGTTCTTTGGTTAAAACAATTTATCACCGATCCATGGGCTCTATAGGATAGCTGATCGCATACGTCCGACCATTAGAAACTGCACCGACCGGAAGAATGAGAAAGTTTTATCGTTGATAGGACACTTATCCCCATTTTAAAATGGAGCAGCAGGTTAGATATCTGACCGAAGCTTCATTCATTCTCTTTGGAGCTTCTATAAAAATACAAGTGCAGCCACTGAGGGAATGAATGGATCAGTGGTCAAGTCGGACATGCCACTCCAGTCTAATGGGGATAAAAAGTTCCACATTTTGCTGAATGGGTCCAAGTAGTTAGACCCCCCCAATCAATACGTTATCACTTGTCCTGTGAATAGGAGATTACGTTTTTCCACAGGAAACCCCTGTAAGTGCATCTCTGCCGCTGTTTACAAAGTATTTAATCTCTAATGGAAATAAAGAATATTCTCCTAATTAATATCAGAGAAGACTAATGACCGTCAAACACAACACAATCCACTGTACCAAGACCAATAATACCACATACAGGGGAGAAATACCACCACACCATGACCAGACCACATAGTACCCGCATCATATCACATAAAAGGCACAAATACAACCACACCATGACCAGACCACATATTACCACCACATAGTGACCGAATAATATGACATATTACCAGCATATAGGGACCAAATAATAATTCATACACGGAGAAATACTTCCACACTGTGAACAGTCCACAAATTACCACCACTTATTGATGGAATACTACAGTACTGATTATGAATACAAACCACAATAATAACAACACTGTTATTACCACCAGTGACATTATACACAGTACCTCTGTATATAGTGTCAGTGTACAGGTAATATAGTGATTACCAGTGACATTATACACAGGAGCTCAGTGATCACTGGCAACATTATTGTCAAGGTTTGCTCAGCTTGTGGGATTAGGTAGTTCAGAGGTTAATGTGGATGGCCTCACTCTGAGATTCTGGGAGGCTTTTTAAAGCCTCATTGTGGGCTCATTCCTCATCGTTTATACTCAGACCCTTGGCCGAGTGTGTGTGACCCTGGTGTGCTTTGTGACTGTAATACTTTATGCTTGTTTGGTTTTGATCTGGTTCTGTCCCTGTTACGAGTTCTGCCTGTCCCTCTTGTACTGCGTTGCTATCTCTGTGTATGACTCATTGCCTATGACCTGACTATTCTCTGATTGCCCCTCTTGTACTGTGCAGCTATCTCCATGTATGACTCATTGCTTACGTTCTGACTACTCTCTGCTCGCCCCTCTGGTATCGCGCCGCCCTCTCCATGTATGACCGCCCGTTTGTCTGACCTGAGTTCCCCTCGCCTCTACTCCAGGATTCCTGTAGTAGAGTCCTACAATCATCTTCAGAAGTGGGACACTAAGCCCCGCCCCCTGTGGTCACATGATCGTAGGTCCTTGTACTTCTTACTACCTTCAGCATCGCAGGTCCCGTCTGCCTCAACTTTCCCTGCAGTATCGGACCCCGGGCCCTCCCGCAGTAGGGGTGAGTCACGCTGCTCGCTCAGCCATGGCAGTTCGCCGACGCTGACAGGATCCTGATATTTATACACAGAAGATCTGCATACAGTGTCAGTGTAATACAGTGACCACCAGTGAAATTATACACAGGAGCTTTTGGAAGTGCATTGAGCAGCAGGGTGGTTTGCTGGTGAAGGGAAAAAAAATCTCTTTAAATCTTCTGCCTGAGCGAGTGTAAGCGAGCTGAGTGTGACCTGAGCGTCAGTGCGAACGGTGGTAAGTGTGTGACTTGTGATTCAGTGACTTTGGATTCAGGGAGTTTGCAAAGGAGGTATTACTGAATTGCTGTTATATTTTATTAATACTTTTTATTTATTTTTACTTAGCTTTTCTGTCTGGTGCAATCCCCATTAGGAATGTGCTCCACTATTGCCAATGCCATCCAGTGTACGTCTTGACGCATGTACGCAATCCTTGACCAGCCAGTCGAGGGTGCATACTGCTGTGCGAGATGTGAGCACATTGTGCATTTGGAAGCCCAGATACTGGATTTAAATGTGCAGCTGGCAACACTGAGATCAATAGACAATATGGAAAGGAGACTTCTACTCACTGAGCAGACGCTCAATGAGATAGATGAGGGGGGGATGCTAGGTTGGAGCTGCAGGACAGTGAAGCAGTAAGATGGGTGACAGTTAGAAGGTGGGGTAGACAGAAGAGTGCCAGGGAGGCTAGTCCTGATCTGGCACAACCCAATAAGTTTGCCAAGTTGGCAGATGAGGGGAGTGTCAGTGCAGGGGTAGCACTGCTGCAGCAAGGCATGTCCTCTGAAAGCCAGAGGAGTATATGCTCCAGTAAGGGGAGAAATAGGAGAGCAGGGCAGGCCAGACAGGTGCTGGTAGTGGGGGACTCAATTATTAGGGGAACAGATAGGGCAATCTGTCACAAAGAAAGGGATCGTCGAACGGTGTGCTGCCTATCTGGCGCGCAAGTCTGACACATCGCTGACCGGGTTGACAGATTACTGGGAGGGGCTGGTGAGGATCCAGCGGTCATGGTGCACATTGGTACAAATGACACAGAGGTAGGTGGAAGGTCCTTAAAGATGATTTCAGGGAATTAGGCTGCAATCTTAAGGCAAGGACTTCCAAGGTGGTATTTTTGGAAATATTTCCTGTACCACGTGCCACGCCAGAGAGGAGATTAGGGAAGTTAATAAGTGGTTCAAGAATTAGTGTAGGAAGGAGGGGTTTGGGTTCCTGGAGAACTGGGCCGACTTCTCAGTTGGCTACAGGTTCTACGCTAGGGACGGGCTGCACCTCAATGGGGAGGGTGCAGCTGTGCTGGGGAAAAAAATGGCTAGAAGGGTGGAGGAGTGTTTAAACTTGGAACTAGGGGAGGGTATTCATTTTATAAGAGGGGAAGACTGTGTAGATAGAGACCTGGGCACAAATAATGAAATTGGAGGTGGTAGTGGCATGGGGGGTGAGGTTAGAACAGTTAATAATTTAAGAAATAGAGGTACAGACATACATAAAGTGCATGTATACAAATGCCAGAAGCCTCGCCAACAAAATGGAGGACTTAGAATTAATTTTGTTGGAAGATAAGGTATATTGCACCCCCTCATAGGGTATAAGGCTGCCCCCTCATAGGGTATAATGCTTCTCCCCCCTCATAGGGTATAATGCACCCCCTCATAGGGTATAATGCTGCCCCCTCATAGGGTATAACACTAGATAGATAGATAGATATGTGATAATTAGATGTATAGATAGATAATAGATAGATAGATCTATGGATAGACAGATAGAAATAAAGATATAAAGATAATAGATAGTGAAAGATATAGGTAGCTATAGAGATAGATAGATAGACCTAGATAGATATAGATAGATAAATAGATAGATAGGGGATAAATAGATATATGGATAGATAGATAGATAGATATAAAGATAATAGATAGTGATAGCTATAGATAGGTATATAGATAGATAGATAGATAGGGGATAAATAGATAGATCTATGGATACATGATATATAGATGGATAGATATAAAGATAATAGATAGAGATAGATATAGATAGGTATAGAGATAGATGGATATAGACTATTTATATCTATCTATATCTACCTCTATATCTACAGTATCTATCTATCTATCTATCTATATCTATCTCTATATCTAAGATAGAGACAGATAGATATAGAGATAGAGATATAGATATACAGATAGAAATAGATAGATATAGAGATATATAGATATAGAGACAGATAGATATAGAGATAGATATAGATAGATATAGAGATATATAAAAAACAAACCACAATACTCACCTCTCCTCCTGCTCCCACGCTGATGACGGCTTCAGTGTCAGCAGCTGACCCGTCTGCCAGACACACAGCGGGTGCGCGATGAAGTGACGTCATCGCGCATCGGCTGTGAGTCAGGAGCAGAGGGGACTGATGGGAGAGAGATGCTCTCTATTCCACTGAAATTGAGCGCAGCGCCGGCTGCCTAGGTTGGGGAGCGGGGCCCCGGGGTGAGTGGAGGCCGAGAGTGAATGAATATTCATTTCTCTTTAGTAGTGGGGACAGTGGCTCCTGCCTCCTGACACCCGCTGCTGCTCCGCTGGCAGGGCCCCCATAGCAGCTGTGTGGCACTGGCTGGGGGCCCCTGGAGCAGTGGGGGCCCTAGGCAACTGCTGTCCCTGTATACCAGTAGAGGTGCCAGGGCCCACCAGATGCCAGGGCCCACCGGAGAATCAGTCCGACGCTACCTGTCTGTATATATAATGTCAGTGTACAAGTAATAGAATGATCACTGGAGACATACACAGGAGTTCTGTATATAGTGTATAGTGTACAGGTAATACAGTGACTCACCAGTAACATTATACACAGGAGCTCTGCATATAGTCAGCGTACAGGTAATACAAGGATCACCAGTGACATTATACACAGGAGCTCTGTATATACTATATAATGTAAGTGTCCAGGTAAATCACTGACTTACCAGTGACCTCTGTATTTGTAGCGATTCATCTTCGCTTTTCTTCCTCTTCCAGCCAGGACACGTTTGCTGCAGAAAATAACACACTATACTTGATCACTTCTAGACCACATTCCCCACTTTCCCCCCCGACTTCTACACTTTATGTGTAAAGGTCAGCCAGGGCAGTAGTCGTGGCTGAGTATTTCGGGTTCGGGCATTGTATACCCTGACCTCCCTCTACAGGAAAACGGTACCTCTTCTCTTGCATGGTACGGTGAATACTCACCGTGCCGTCAGCGTCCCCTTTGCTACGCCGACTTGATGCTGATCCTTGATCCCAATGAATAGAGACACAGTCCAGGGCAACTCTTAACTGAGCAAATTTATTTTCTTCAGGACACAGCACATCCACATAGTTTCCAGCATTTTCATCACAGTAAAGACAGCACATTACTTCATCTTTCCCTTCACTGTTCCTTGCAGTGTTTCCGTTTGACGAAGCGTCTCAGATGGCTCCTCAGTGTCCTCCCTGTATAGCGTCACCACGGTGAAGCGCTCTCCAGCATGTTTCGCCCCGGACATCAGAGATTCAGCCCACGTAGCTTTCCACCACATTCTGGAGTGACCTGCCCGTACCCTTTTACGGTAACTTTCAATCTTCCTCTGTTTACTTACACTCTTTTCCACTTTATTGCTGATTCTGCAGTACCGTGTTCTTCTCTAGATGGCTGGGCATCAGCTTTAACATCACGGGGTAGTTAGGCAGCTCAGGCATATAGCCCACCCGAGCACAAAGGGGTCAGGCCTCTGACTGCCTGAAACTGGAAGACCATCCTGGCTTATTCTCCAGCTATCCCCTCCTACAGTTAACTCCTATATGTCCTACAGCTACATCTACTGTGCAATGAGCTCAGTGCCCCATCTAGTGACCATAGCCCAGACTGCACTGTCCCTACCAAGTACAAGGTGCAGAAACATAGCTTATGCTATATAAATAATACAGCAACATGAAATATACGATAATGCGCAACAATGGTATAACATATATATAAATATATATACAAGTACAACAGCAACATGGGGGTTTAAAGGGGTAAGACTCTCAACCCCTTACACATGTCTACATATTGATATTAGTCATGTATTATACTACAGCACAGGCACCATTTTGATGAATGCAAACCTTTTTTTTGTAACCCCACAAACACCCGGAGCACCAGAATCTCAATAACTGAAATTTACAAATACAGATTACACAACAACCACAAGATGCATTTCATCACCCAGGTCACCTCATTTTAATCAGTATAACAGCGTAGACCTGACACTGTCTGTACTTTACTGTTCACAATCCTGCTGACAGGATCCCTTTAAATCTAAATTTTAATAAGTTTGTTCTTTTCTGCGCTAAACGTCCCCCAAACCCTGAGGACGGCGAGTATACCTTGGTTGTGTTTTGCTGTATGTGTATACAAAAGTAAAAGAAGAGCACCTATCAGGGGCTCAGAAAAGCTGGGTGGCATGTGTGCTAGTGTGTGACCCAGCGCAGGTGTCTCACTGGCCTATCAAAACAGTGACCGATAGCAGCAAACAGTGTGATGTGGATGTGAGAACTGTCTGCGGGGTGCGCTTAGGTGAGTGGACAAAAGAATATGGGAGGTTCACCTTTATAGTAACATCCCAGGGCAGGTGTGTCGTGAGCAAGTGGTGTTCAAGAAATATTGGTGGCAGTGGTTGTGACTTATCCTGACACACAATGTACAGGGAAATGGGAAAATTGTGAAAAAAAACGCAATTCTGACCTTAATTATGTTTACGGCGTACATTATGTGGTAAAAATGACCATGTAATATGATTCTCCTCATCAGTATGATTACAGAGATACTAAACGTGCCCAGATTTTTAAATTATTTTAGTGGTAGAAAAAAAATCAAGACTTTGAAATAAAAAATATGTTGGAGTTTGTGTTGCCATTTTCCGAGACCCGTAGTTTTACTTTTTCGTTCAATAGAGCTATGAGAGGGATTATTTTTTCATAAGGCGAGACGTTATTATGGATATTACTTTGGGATAGATATGACATTTTAGTTGCTTGTTACGTATTTTAAGTGGTATTGCAGCGACCAAAAAATACCGCAATGTTGGCGTTTTTAAATTTTTTGTGTTTACCAATTGGGTTAATTATTTTTATATTTTGATAGCTCGGACTTTGCTGGATGTGGCGATATCACTTGACATTTTTTTTTATGTTCATTTTCAATGGAGGAAAATTGAACTTTTATGAGTTTTTTTTTCAGATTTGTTTAAATCTTTTTTTGTTGTTTTACTTTTCTTTTCACTTCATTTATCGCTCCCTAAGGCCCCTTTCACACTTCAGTTTTTTGCAATCAGTCACAATCCGTCAGGTTTTGACAAAAACGGATCCTCAATTTTTTTTGGAGGATCCGTTTTTTCCCCATTGACTTGCATTAATGGCGGATTGTGACGGATGGCTGTCCGTTTCATCCGTTTTTTTTTTGAGGATCCGCCAAAAGTTGCTGTCCGTCACCATCCTCAAAGATTTCAAAACGGAGCTTGCAACAAAACTCTCTCTCTCTCTCCTTCCCGACCAGCGTTTCCTTTAAATTTCCTCATTTTCAGGATCCTGTGCCATCCGTTCACATCAGTTCAGAACGGATCCGCTTGTCTGCCTTTTTGGCGGATTTGAACTGATGCAAAAAACTGAAGTGTGAAAGAGGCCTAAGCTGTACTACATACAGGGGCTAATGGTGCAGCAGAAGTGTGAACTTTTTGATGCTTTTGTTTAATATTTTCCACTATAGTATATGGAGAGCATAAAAAACGCATGCAAAATTCCAATGAAGTCTCCAATTGTGGAACTGAAGCATTCCTCTACTAAAAAAAATGCATTCGAAAAAACTGCCACAAAAAAATACAATAAAAAGTTTTGATTGCTTTAGTGCGAATACCTATGGAAACAATGCAGCACTTCTGCACGTGTGAACATGGCCCAGGAGAGACTCTGGACAATTTGTACGTTCTACACCAGGTTCACACTTGGGGTTATTTATTTTTTTATCACTACTTAGAATTACAGACAAATTAAAAAAAGTGATCTGAGCCAATTATATGGAAAAAATACAATATTATTTAACATTTATTCTGAAGCTATATGAAATAATTCTGACTACAGCAATGGTCTGTGCCCATCACGGGTGATCCGTGTTACCGGGAAGAGAGGAGGAGACATTCCTGGAAGAAGCTGACAATAGATACATCACATTATCTCACGTATGAGGATACAGAATTATACAGGTTTGAAAATATCAAATAGAAAGATTTGCCTGTAAACAGGTAAAAAAGCAAAAACAGTAAATAAAGCAATGACTTGCGCTATTGTACCGGTAAGTTTTTATACATCTCATCCCAATCCAGCTAACCCCTATCCGTACAGTGGCAGCTGGTATTGGATGGTCTGCCATGGGTAACATAACTAGTTCTCCTATATTAGACCCATTGCCATGTTCGTCTTTATGACATCACAGAAGCGTTGTCCACGAGTCATGGAATGTTCCGCAAGAACGGTCAGTGCGAGGCAAGCAGAGATAGAGAGGAGAGCTGAACACTAACCCAGAGCGACTTGTAAATCACTTTTTACTTGTTTTGTTTATTTTTTTTACTTTTATTTCTTTTTTTTGGGAGTGTTTTCTACCATCCGCACACACTTTTGTGTGTGTGGAGGGGAAGGCAGCCTAATGGCTGCACCCGTAGCTGGAGGAAAGTTCCAACCACGGAGACGTCTCCCACATGCCAGGACATCCCTATACAGTCAGAGGCCTGAACACCACCAAAGGCCAACTGGCTTCACGGGGTATGTGATGGCAGTGCTTTATTATATCGTGTCAATTATTAAATGCCTGTTCAAAACACCAGAAAAGGCAAAGGACCGATATTCCAGACTGAAAAGTCCACCACCATATCCTACAATGCCCGAAATAGGCCGATTCGTACAACCTGCAGCAAACATCAGCGCAGAGCCAGAGGGTATGAAGGAACGCCTGATACTCACCAGAACAGTAGATGAGGAAGAGACAACAGCCACATTGCCCAGGAGCCCATCCCCATGCACCTGGATGGAGCTAACTCCCTCTCAAGCACGTATACTCCTCAGTATGCCTTACGACCATCAACCGCGTATTAAGGTGACTGCTAAACAAGGCTACAATCCTACACCACACCTGCCAGTCAGCTATACCACTGGAAAGATCATGCAAGTAATGCTGATGAGCCCACAGGATGTACAACGTGCCTACAAGAGAGATTTGGGTTTCCTTCCAAGTCCTAGGAAGATCATTCTCCCGAGAAGAGAATTCCGCGGCACTTTGATTTAGCCGGCGGAAAATGTAGTGGCGAGTTGCTTGCAGCAAGCACATACCATCTTCTGCACAGCTGCTTCTTAGACAGATTTTCCGGTTTTGACTATGGCTTGATCAATGGATCATGTTTCTATACTGCCGCCTGCCCTGACCTCTGCTTGTTTAAAGTTATGCATCTACACTGCCGCCTGCCCTGACCTTTGCTTGCTCAATGGATTATGTTTTTGAACTGCCGCCTGCCTGACCTCTGCTTGCTCAATGGATTGTTTCTGCACTGCCGCCTGCCTTCACCTCTGCTTGCTCAATGGATTATGTTTTTGAACTGCCGCCTACCCTGACCTCTGCTTGCTCAATGGATTATGTTTCTGCACTGCCGCCTGCCTGACCTCTGCTTGCTCAATGGATTATGTTTTTGAACTGCCGCCTACCCTGACCTCTGCTTGCTCAATGGATTATGTTTCTGCACTGCCGCCTGCCTTGACCTCTGCTTGCTCAGTGGATTATGTTTTTGAACTGCCGCCTGCCCTGACCTCTGCATGCTCAATGGATTATGTTTTTGAACTGACGCCTGCCCTGACCTCTGCTTGCTCAATGGATTATGTTTCTGCACTGCCGCCTGCCTGACCTCTGCTTGCTCAATGGATTATGTTTTTGAACTGCCGCCTGCCCTGACCTCAGCTTGCTCAATGGATTATGTTTCTGCACTGCCGCCTGCCCTGACCTCAGCTTGCTCAATGGATTATGCTTCTGCACTGCCGCCTGCCCTGACCTCTGCTTGTTTCCGGTTATTAATCTGTGATACTAATAAAAATGTATATTATTCTGCACTATATGGACTGTGGGTCGTTTTTTTTCTTTGGTTTTATGGTTGTTTCCGGTTATGTTTTTGCACTGCTGCCTGCCCTGACCTCTGCTTGTTTCCGGTTATGTTTCTGCACTGCTGCCTGCCCTGACCTTTGCTTGTTTCTGACTACTCATTTGCCTGCTGATTTTGTACTTCTTCCTCAATGCCTGCACTTTTAAGACCCCAGTAGAGCTAATTTATATAAATCCTGCATCCTAACAATGAAGCCGGGTTATAGGGCTTCTGATCACAATGGTAGGATGATGCCTCAATGTGAAGAAGGGTAGCACCAGTTCTTCACCTAACAGTATGGAATGCTTATCTAAAAAAATGAAAAAGGAACCGTACAGTATAGACAAAGGTCCCATAAACTCAACAAGAACAAACCATTAAGAACTTTAAGCATAAACATATGAGACAACAAACCAAGTGGCTCAGAATACCACATCCGACCCAACCAGCAGTTTTGTTGAAGGTATTTTCCTCTGATCTTTCGTTAAGAGGGTACAACATCTCAAATACATTAGACTGGTGTGGGTCTCCAACCATTTAGGAACCCTCAAATCAATAATACAGGGGTCTTGAATCAGCCACAAAATTGCTTCAGGAAGAATTGGGTGGAGCACTGGTTTCATATGTACCCTGCCGCTCATGTCAAGGTCTATGAAAATAACCAAACACAAGGCTGAGTACTCAGATCTTATAGGAACCTCCCCAATAGTGAATGGCCATCTGTATATTCATAGTTCCCCAGGTCTGTAGACAGATGCGGGTTTCACGTCCGGGACCTCTGCCTATCAGACATTTACAGAATATTTTATGGATAACACATAAATGTATGGGAAAACTCCTCTTGTAAATAGTGCGCCTCAAGTTTCTTCTGCTGTTTGCAGTGGAATGTAGTCATCATAGCTAATATGAGGGAAGGATTCCTGAGAGGGGGTATACATCTACTATATCCATATTCTGTGGATATCTACCCTAATAAAGCTTATGGACGGTGAGTGCAGTGATGAGACCGACCCTTTATCAACATGTTCTGTCCCACAAACTAATGTAGTACACTGCACTGACCGCCGATAGACTTTATTCTCCAAAGACAATTTAAGTTTGTTATATGTATTAAAATACTTTTTTTCCCAGAATTATCTAAGAATTATCGACAAGGAAAATGGACTCAAGATAAAGCTTAGAAACATATATTTCTTTACAGCTCCTGATATAGGTATTGCGGTCTTTAAAAACAGTAGTCCCCAACTTCTGCCTCCTCAGCAAGTTATCCCCTAGCCATTGGTAGATCATAACTTGCTGATTACGGGTGTTTCACTGCCAGGACCCCCACCAATCCTAAGAACAGGGTGTCTGGAACAAGCGGCTGTTAAGAATGCGCAACAACACTTCTTTCATTATGGGACAATGATGGGGCTGATATGCTGATGATGGACTATGATGGGGCTGATGTGCTGATGATGGACTATGATGGGGCTGATGTGCTGATGATGGACTATGATGGGGTTGATGTGCTGATGATGGACTATGATGGGGCTGATGTGCTGATGATGAACTATGATTGGGATGATGAAGTCTGCAATAACAGAGCATAGCAGTACAACCCCTTAGCCTGGAGTGCCCTAACAAATAGCTGGGGAGGGTCCGAGCTCACAGTCAGACCTTAGAAGAAGAGTTAATAGTTTTGTTTCTTCTGTCTTAAAGGACAAAAAAGGCTTACAGTATATACTCGCGTATAAGTCGAGATTTTCAGCCCATTTTTTGGGGCTGAAAGTCCCCCTCTCGGCTTATACGCGAGTCATATACCGGGGGTCGGCCAGGGAGGGGGAGCGGGGGGTGTCGGAGATCATACTCACCTCTCCTGGCATGTTTCTGCAGCCCCCCGTGCTTATTCCATCTTCTCGGCGCTGTTCTTCCTGCTTTCAGCGGTCACGTGGTACGCTCATTACCCTCATTAATATGCACATATGTAATGAGCGGCACCACGTGACCGCAGAAAGCAGGAAGAACAGCACTGAGAAGATGGAACAAGCACGGGGGGCTGCAGAGACATGCCAGGAGAGGTGAGTATAACGGGGGGAGCCATATTCACCTGTGCCCCATTCCACCGCTGCGCATCGCTCTGCTGTCTTGCTTCCTCTGGCAGTGACGTTAAGGTCAGAGGGTGCCATGACGTAGTTAGCAGGCGCCCTCTGCCTGAACAGTCACTGCAGAGCCAGCAACGCTGAGGAGCAGCAGCTGCAGCAGTGACAAGGTGAGTATATAGTTTTTTTTTTCATTTTTTTAATTGAGGCTGCGGCAGCAGCATTGTAAGGGGCCACTAATCACTGTGCAGCAATACAAGGGGCCACTCATCACTGTGCAGCATTATAAGGGGCCACTCATCACTGTGCAGCATTATAAGGGGCCACTCATCACTGTGCAGCATTATAAGGGGCCACTCATCACTGTGCAGCATTATAAGGGGCCACTCATCACCTTGCAGCATTATAAGGGGCCACTCATCACCGTGCAGCATAATAAGGGGCCACTAATCACCGTGCAGCATAATAAGGAGCCACTAATCACTGCAGCATTTCAAGGGGCCACTAATCACTGTGCAGCATTATAAGGGGCCACTCATCACTGTGCAGCATTACAAGGGGCCACTCATCACTGTGCAGCATTACAAGGGGCCACTAATAACTGTGCAGCATTACAAGGGGCCACTAATCACTGTGCAGCATTACAAGGGGCCACTAATCACTGTGCAGCATTACAAGGGGCCACTAATCACTGTGCAGCATTATATGGGGCCAGTAATCACTGTGCAGCATTATATGGGGCCAGTAATCACTGTGCAGCATTATATGGGGCCACTCATCACTGTGCTGCATTATAAGAGGCCACTCATTACTGTGCAGCATTATAAGGGGGCCTCTCATTACTGTGCAGCATTATACGGGGCCACTAATCACTGTGCAGCATTACAAAGGGCCACTAATCACCGTGCAGCATAAGGGGCCACTAATCACTGCAGCATTTCAAGGGGCCACTAATCACTGTGCAGCATTATAAGTGGCCACTAATCACCGTGCAGCATTGTAAGGGGCCACTAATCAATGTGCAGCATTATAAGGGGCCACTAATCACTGTGCAGCATTATAAGGGGCCACTAATCACTGTGCAGCATTATAAGGGGCCACTAATCACTGTGCAGCATTATAAGGGGCCACTAATCAATGTGCAGCATTATAAGGGGCCACTAATCACTGTGCAGCATTATAAGGGGCCACTAATCACTGTGCAGCATTATAAGGGGCCACTGATCACTGTGCAGCATTATAAGGGGCCACTAATCATTGTGCAGCATTATAAGGGGCCACTCTCCATGCAGCATTATAAGGGGCCACCAATCACTGTGAAGCATTATATGGGGCATATGTTATTATGGACCATGTAATAGGGCTACCATTATTCACTGTGCAGCATTATTAGGCATATTTTTGTATGGAGCATCTTATGGAACCCATCATGAACTTTATGGAGCATTATATGGGGCCATCATGAACTTTATGGAGCATCTTATGGGGCCCATTTTATTTTTGAAATTTACCAGTAGCTTCGGCATTTTCCACCCTAGGTTTATAGGCGAGTCAATAAGTTTTCCCAGTTTTTTGTGACAAAATTAGGGTGGTCGGCTTATACATGGGTCGGCTTATACGCGAGTATATACGGACTTCTAAAGAAAATTGCCCCCAAGTTATTTTGAGCGACCCCGCCTGCTGTACCATCCTTGTGATTTACGAGAACGTTTCTCACTTCCTGCTAGGACAGCGGAAACCCAAGGAGTAAAGAGAGAAGGTCCTTATGGCTGCATGGAGTAATGCTGGAAATCTCTAAGTCTGCGGGGACAACAGAGACTTTAGAAGAAGGCAAACCAAGGTTTAGTGCTAGCACTAGTGTGAGAGAAGGTTTATACTACAGGAGAGAAGTGCTGTAACAGGAAAGAACCTAACAAATAAAAAAGATTGTAGACAAACCAGATTTTGCTATCTATTCATGTCATTGCCTTCCATATTACAGAGAAATTTCCCTAAATCCGGTATCTGATAATCCACAATGATGTATATTCAGGGTCGAACTGGGGTGTCTGGGGCCCACCAGGGGAATGGACTCTAGGGCCCCATCCTACAGCTATATGCTAATATCTGTCAGTCGTTATCCCCATTATAGTGGAGCATCGGCTGTAAAACACAGGTGGCTCCTGCACATCTACTGTGCACCCCCATAACTGGGATGTATAATTACGGTAGTTTACATTAATGTGGTTCTTTGGTTAAAACAATTTATCACCGATCCATGGGCTCTATAGGATAGCTGATCGCATACGTCCGACCATTAGAAACTGCACCGACCGGAAGAATGAGAAAGTTTTATCGTTGATAGGACACTTATCCCCATTTTAAAATGGAGCAGCAGGTTAGATATCTGACCGAAGCTTCATTCATTCTCTTTGGAGCTTCTATAAAAATACAAGTGCAGCCACTGAGGGAATGAATGGATCAGTGGTCAAGTCGGACATGCCACTCCAGTCTAATGGGGATAAAAAGTTCCACATTTTGCTGAATGGGTCCAAGTAGTTAGACCCCCCCAATCAATACGTTATCACTTGTCCTGTGAATAGGAGATTACGTTTTTCCACAGGAAACCCCTGTAAGTGCATCTCTGCCGCTGTTTACAAAGTATTTAATCTCTAATGGAAATAAAGAATATTCTCCTAATTAATATCAGAGAAGACTAATGACCGTCAAACACAACACAATCCACTGTACCAAGACCAATAATACCACATACAGGGGAGAAATACCACCACACCATGACCAGACCACATAGTACCCGCATCATATCACATAAAAGGCACAAATACAACCACACCATGACCAGACCACATATTACCACCACATAGTGACCGAATAATATGACATATTACCAGCATATAGGGACCAAATAATAATTCATACACGGAGAAATACTTCCACACTGTGAACAGTCCACAAATTACCACCACTTATTGATGGAATACTACAGTACTGATTATGAATACAAACCACAATAATAACAACACTGTTATTACCACCAGTGACATTATACACAGTACCTCTGTATATAGTGTCAGTGTACAGGTAATACAGTGATTACCAGTGACATTATACACAGGAGCTCAGTGATCACTGGCAACATTATTGTCAAGGTTTGCTCAGCTTGTGGGATTAGGTAGTTCAGAGGTTAATGTGGATGGCCTCACTCTGAGATTCTGGGAGGCTTTTTAAAGCCTCATTGTGGGCTCATTCCTCATCGTTTATACTCAGACCCTTGGCCGAGTGTGTGTGACCCTGGTGTGCTTTGTGACTGTAATACTTTATGCTTGTTTGGTTTTGATCTGGTTCTGTCCCTGTTACGAGTTCTGCCTGTCCCTCTTGTACTGCGTTGCTATCTCTGTGTATGACTCATTGCCTATGACCTGACTATTCTCTGATTGCCCCTCTTGTACTGTGCAGCTATCTCCATGTATGACTCATTGCTTACGTTCTGACTACTCTCTGCTCGCCCCTCTGGTATCGCGCCGCCCTCTCCATGTATGACCGCCCGTTTGTCTGACCTGAGTTCCCCTCGCCTCTACTCCAGGATTCCTGTAGTAGAGTCCTACAATCATCTTCAGAAGTGGGACACTAAGCCCCGCCCCCTGTGGTCACATGATCGTAGGTCCTTGTACTTCTTACTACCTTCAGCATCGCAGGTCCCGTCTGCCTCAACTTTCCCTGCAGTATCGGACCCCGGGCCCTCCCGCAGTAGGGGTGAGTCACGCTGCTCAGCCGTGGCAGTTCGCCGACGCTGACAGGATCCTGATATTTATACACAGAAGATCTGCATACAGTGTCAGTGTAATACAGTGACCACCAGTGAAATTATACACAGGAGCTTTTGGAAGTGCATTGAGCAGCAGGGTGGTTTGCTGGTGAAGGGAAAAAAAATCTCTTTAAATCTTCTGCCTGAGCGAGTGTAAACGAGCTGAGTGTGACCTGAGCGTAAGTGCGAACGGTGGTAAGTGTGTGACTTGTGATTCAGTGACTTTGGATTCAGGGAGTTTGCAAAGGAGGTATTACTGAATTGCTGTTATATTTTATTAATACTTTTTATTTATTTTTACTTATCTTTTCTGTCTGGTGCAATCCCCATTAGGAATGTGCTCCACTATTGCCAATGCCATCCAGTGTACGTCTTGCCGCATGTACGCAATCCTTGACCAGCCAGTCGAGGGTGCATACTGCTGTGCGAGATGTGAGCACATTGTGCATTTGGAAGCCCAGATACTGGATTTAAATGTGCAGCTGGCAACACTGAGATCAATAGACAATATGGAAAGGAGACTTCTACTCACTGAGCAGACGCTCAATGAGATAGATGAGGGGGGGATGCTAGGTTGGAGCTGCAGGACAGTGAAGCAGTAAGATGGGTGACAGTTAGAAGGTGGGGTAGACAGAAGAGTGCCAGGGAGGCTAGTCCTGATCTGGCACAACCCAATAAGTTTGCCAAGTTGGCAGATGAGGGGAGTGTCAGTGCAGGGGTAGCACTGCTGCAGCAAGGCATGTCCTCTGAAAGCCAGAGGAGTATATGCTCCAGTAAGGGGAGAAATAGGAGAGCAGGGCAGGCCAGACAGGTGCTGGTAGTGGGGGACTCAATTATTAGGGGAACAGATAGGGCAATCTGTCACAAAGAAAGGGATCGTCGAACGGTGTGCTGCCTATCTGGCGCGGAAATCTGACACATCGCTGACCGGGTTGACAGATTACTGGGAGGGGCTGGTGAGGATCCAGCGGTCATGGTGCACATTGGTACAAATGACACAGAGGTAGGTGGAAGGTCCTTAAAGATGATTTCAGGGAATTAGGCTGCAATCTTAAGGCAAGGACCTCCAAGGTGGTATTTTTGGAAATATTTCCTGTACCACGTGCCATGCCAGAGAGGAGATTAGGGAAGTTAATAAGTGGTTCAAGAATTAGTGTAGGAAGGAGGGGTTTGGGTTCCTGGAGAACTGGGCCGACTTCTCAGTTGGCTACAGGTTCTATGCTAGGGACGGGCTGCACCTCAATGGGGAGGGTGCAGCTGTGCTGGGGAAAAAAATGGCTAGAAGGGTGGAGGAGTGTTTAAACTTGGAACTAGGGGAGGGTATTCATTTTATAAGAGGGGAAGACTGTGTAGATAGAGACCTGGGCACAAATAATGAAATTGGGGGTGGTAGTGGCATGGGGGGTGAGGTTAGAACAGTTAATAATTTAAGAAATAGAGGTACAGACATACATAAAGTGCATGTATACAAATGCCAGAAGCCTCGCCAACAAAATGGAGGACTTAGAATTAATTTTGTTGGAAGATAAGGTATATTGCACCCCCTCATAGGGTATAAGGCTGCCCCCTCATAGGGTATAATGCTTCTCCCCCCTCATAGGGTATAATGCACCCCCTCATAGGGTATAATGCTGCCCCCTCATAGGGTATAACACTAGATAGATAGATAGATAGATAGATATGTGATAATTAGATGTATAGATAGATAATAGATAGATAGATCTATGGATAGACAGATAGATATAAAGATATAAAGATAATAGATAGTGAAAGATATAGGTAGCTATAGAGATAGATAGACCTAGACAGATATAGATAGATAAATAGATAGATAGGGGATAAATAGATATATGGATAGATAGATAGAAAGATAGATAGATAGATAGATATAAAGATAATAGATAGTGATAGCTATAGATAGGTATATAGATAGATAGATAGGGGATAAATAGATAGATCTATGGATAGATGATATATAGATGGATAGATATAAAGATAATAGATAGAGATAGATATAGATAGGTATAGAGATAGATGGATATAGACTATTTATATCTATCTATATCTACCTCTATATCTATCTATCTATCTATATCTATCTCTATATCTAAGATAGAGACAGATAGATATAGAGATAGAGATATAGATATACAGATAGAAATAGATAGATATAGATATATAGATATAGAGACATATAGATATAGAGATAGATATAGATAGATATAGAGATATATAAAAAACAAACCACAATACTCACCTCTCCTCCTGCTCCCACGCTGATGACGGCTTCAGTGTCAGCAGCTGACCCGTCTGCCAGACACACAGCGGGTGCGCGATGAAGTGACGTCATCGCGCATCGGCTGTGAGTCAGGAGCAGAGGGGACTGATGGGAGAGAGATGCTCTCTCTTCCACTGCAATTGAGCGCGGCGCCGGCTGCCTAGGTTGGGGAGCGGGGCCCCGGGGTGAGTGAAGGCCGAGAGTGAATGAATATTCATTTCTCTTTAGTAGTGGGGACAGTGGCTCCTGCCTCCTGACACCCGCTGCTGCTCCGCTGGCAGGGCCCCCATAGCAGCTGTGTGGCACTGGCTGGGGGCCCCTGGAGCAGTGGGGGCCCTAGGCAACTGCTGTCCCTGTATACCAGTAGAGGTGCCAGGGCCCACCAGATGCCAGGGCCCACCGGAGAATCAGTCCGACGCTACCTGTCTGTATATATAATGTCAGTGTACAAGTAATAGAATGATCACTGGAGACATACACAGGAGTTCTGTATATAGTGTATAGTGTACAGGTAATACAGTGACTCACCAGTAACATTATACACAGGAGCTCTGCATATAGTCAGCGTACAGGTAATACAAGGATCACCAGTGACATTATACACAGGAGCTCTGTATATACTATATAATGTAAGTGTCCAGGTAAATCACTGACTTACCAGTGACCTCTGTATTTGTAGCGATTCATCTTCGCTTTTCTTCCTCTTCCAGCCAGGACACGTTTGCTGCAGAAAATAACACACTATACTTGATCACTTCTAGACCACATTCCCCACTTTCCCCCCCGACTTCTACACTTTATGTGTAAAGGTCAGCCAGGGCAGTAGTCGTGGCTGAGTATTTCGGATTCGGGCATTGTATACCCTGACCTCCCTCTACAGGAAAACGGTACCTCTTCTCTTGCATGGTACGGTGAATACTCACCGTGCCGTCAGCGTCCCCTTTGCTACGCCGACTTGATGCTGATCCTTTATCCCAATGAATAGAGACACAGTCCAGGGCAACTCTTAACTGAGCAAATTTATTTTCTTCAGGACACAGCACATCCACATAGTTTCCAGCATTTTCATCACAGTAAAGACAGCACATTACTTCATCTTTCCCTTCACTGTTCCTTGCAGTGTTTCCGTTTGACGAAGCGTCTCAGATGGCTCCTCAGTGTCCTCCCTGTATAGCGTCACCACGGTGAAGCGCTCTCCAGCATGTTTCGCCCCGGACATCAGAGATTCAGCCCACGTAGCTTTCCACCACATTCTGGAGTGACCTGCCCGTACCCTTTTACGGTAACCTTCAATCTTCCTCTGTTTACTTACACTCTTTTCCACTTTATTGCTGATTCTGCAGTACCGTGTTCTTCTCTAGATGGCTGGGCATCAGCTTTAACATCACGGGGTAGTTAGGCAGCTCAGGCATATAGCCCACCCGAGCACAAAGGGGTCAGGCCTCTGACTGCCTGAAACTGGAAGACCATCCTGGCTTATTCTCCAGCTATCCCCTCCTACAGTTAACTCCTATATGTCCTACAGCTACATCTACTGTGCAATGAGCTCAGTGCCCCATCTAGTGACCATAGCCCAGACTGCACTGTCCCTACCAAGTACAAGGTGCAGAAACATAGCTTATGCTATATAAATAATACAGCAACATGAAATATACGATAATGCGCAACAATGGTATAACATATATATAAATATATATACAAGTACAACAGCAACATGGGGGTTTAAAGGGGTAAGACTCTCAACCCCTTACACATGTCTACATATTGATATTAGTCATGTATTATACTACAGCACAGGCACCATTTTGATGAATGCAAACCTTTTTTTTGTAACCCCACAAACACCCGGAGCACCAGAATCTCAATAACTGAAATTTACAAATACAGATTACACAACAACCACAAGATGCATTTCATCACCCAGGTCACCTCATTTTAATCAGTATAACAGCGTAGACCTGACACTGTCTGTACTTTACTGTTCACAATCCTGCTGACAGGATCCCTTTAAATCTAAATTTTAATAAGTTTGTTCTTTTCTGCGCTAAACGTCCCCCAAACCCTGAGGACGGCGAGTATACCTTGGTTGTGTTTTGCTGTATGTGTATACAAAAGTAAAAGAAGAGCACCTATCAGGGGCTCAGAAAAGCTGGGTGGCATGTGTGCTAGTGTGTGACCCAGCGCAGGTGTCTCACTGGCCTATCAAAACAGTGACCGATAGCAGCAAACAGTGTGATGTGGATGTGAGAACTGTCTGCGGGGTGCGCTTAGGTGAGTGGACAAAAGAATATGGGAGGTTCACCTTTATAGTAACATCCCAGGGCAGGTGTGTCGTGAGCAAGTGGTGTTCAAGAAATATTGGTGGCAGTGGTTGTGACTTATCCTGACACACAATGTACAGGGAAATGGGAAAATTGTGAAAAAAAACGCAATTCTGACCTTAATTATGTTTACGGCGTACATTATGTGGTAAAAATGACCATGTAATATGATTCTCCTCATCAGTATGATTACAGAGATACTAAACGTGCCCAGATTTTTAAATTATTTTAGTGGTAGAAAAAAAATCAAGACTTTGAAATAAAAAATATGTTGGAGTTTGTGTTGCCATTTTCCGAGACCCGTAGTTTTACTTTTTCGTTCAATAGAGCTATGAGAGGGATTATTTTTTCATAAGGCGAGACGTTATTATGGATATTACTTTGGGATACATATGACATTTTAGTTGCTTGTTACGTATTTTAAGTGGTATTGCAGCGACCAAAAAATACCGCAATGTTGGCGTTTTTAAATTTTTTGTGTTTACCAATTGGGTTAATTATTTTTATATTTTGATAGCTCGGACTTTGCTGGATGTGGCGATATCACTTGACATTTTTTTTTATGTTCATTTTCAATGGAGGAAAATTGAACTTTTATGAGTTTTTTTTCAGATTTGTTTAAATCTTTTTTTGTTGTTTTACTTTTCTTTTCACTTCATTTATCGCTCCCTAAGGCCCCTTTCACACTTCAGTTTTTTGCAATCAGTCACAATCCGTCAGGTTTTGACAAAAACGGATCCTCAATTTTTTTTGGAGGATCCGTTTTTTCCCCATTGACTTGCATTAATGGCGGATTGTGACGGATGGCTGTCCGTTTCATCCGTTTTTTTTTTGAGGATCCGCCAAAAGTTGCTGTCCGTCACCATCCTCAAAGATTTCAAAACGGAGCTTGCAACAAAACTCTCTCTCTCTCTCTCTCCTTCCCGACCAGCATTTCCTTTAAATTTCCTCATTTTCAGGATCCTGTGCCATCCGTTCACATCAGTTCAGAACGGATCCGCTTGTCTGCCTTTTTGGCGGATTTGAACTGATGCAAAAAACTGAAGTGTGAAAGAGGCCTAAGCTGTACTACATACAGGGGCTAATGGTGCAGCAGAAGTGTGAACTTTTTGATGCTTTTGTTTAATATTTTCCACTATATTATATGGAGAGCATAAAAAACGCATGCAAAATTCCAATGAAGTCTCCAATTGTGGAACTGAAGCATTCCTCTACTAAAAAAAATGCATTCGAAAAAACTGCCACAAAAAAATACAATAAAAAGTTTTGATTGCTTTAGTGCGAATACCTATGGAAACAATGCAGCACTTCTGCACGTGTGAACATGGCCCAGGAGAGACTCTGGACAATTTGTACGTTCTACACCAGGTTCACACTTGGGGTTATTTATTTTTTTATCACTACTTAGAATTACAGACAAATTAAAAAAAGTGATCTGAGCCAATTATATGGAAAAAATACAATATTATTTAACATTTATTCTGAAGCTATATGAAATAATTCCGACTACAGCAATGGTCTGTGCCCATCACGGGTGATCCGTGTTACCGGGAAGAGAGGAGGAGACATTCCTACAAGGAGCTGACAATAGATACATCACATTATCTCACATATGAGGATACAGAATTATACAGGTTTGAAAATATCAAATAGAAAGATTTGCCTGTAAACAGGTAAAAAAGCAAAAACAGTAAATAAAGCAATGACTTGCGCTATTGTACCGGTAAGTTTTTATACATCTCATCCCAATCCAGCTAACCCCTATCCGTACAGTGGCAGCTGGTATTGGATGGTCTGCCATGGGTAACATAACTAGTTCTCCTATATTAGAACCATTGCCATGTTCGTCTTTATGACATCACAGAAGCGTTGTCCACGAGTCATGGAATGTTCCGCAAGAACGGTCAGTGCGAGGCAAGCAGAGATAGAGAGGAGAGCTGAACACTAACCCAGAGCGACTTGTAAATCACTTTTTACTTGTTTTGTTTATTTTTTTTACTTTTATTTCTTTTTTTTGGGAGTGTTTTCTACCATCCGCACACACTTTTGTGTGTGTGGAGGGGAAGGCAGCCTAATGGCTGCACCCGTAGCTGGAGGAAAGTTCCAACCACGGAGACGTCTCCCACATGCCAGGACATCCCTATACAGTCAGAGGCCTGAACACCACCAAAGGCCAACTGGCTTCACGGGGTATGTGATGGCAGTGCTTTATTATATCGTGTCAATTATTAAATGCCTGTTCAAAACACCAGAAAAGGCAAAGGACCGATATTCCAGACTGAAAAGTCCACCACCATATCCTACAATGCCCGAAATAGGCCGATTCGTACAACCTGCAGCAAACATCAGCGCAGAGCCAGAGGGTATGAAGGAACGCCTGATACTCACCAGAACAGTAGATGAGGAAGAGACAACAGCCACATTGCCCAGGAGCCCATCCCCATGCACCTGGATGGAGCTAACTCCCTCTCAAGCACGTATACTCCTCAGTATGCCTTACGACCATCAACCGCGTATTAAGGTGACTGCTAAACAAGGCTACAATCCTACACCACACCTGCCAGTCAGCTATACCACTGGAAAGATCATGCAAGTAATGCTGATGAGCCCACAGGATGTACAACGTGCCTACAAGAGAGATTTGGGTTTCCTTCCAAGTCCTAGGAAGATCATTCTCCCGAGAAGAGAATTCCGCAGCACTTTGATTTAGCCGGCGGAAAATGTAGTGGCGAGTTGCTTGCAGCAAGCACATACCATCTTCTGCACAGCTGCTTCTTAGACAGATTTTCCGGTTTTGACTATGGCTTGATCAATGGATCATGTTTCTATACTGCCGCCTGCCCTGACCTCTGCTTGTTTAAAGTTATGCATCTACACTGCCGCCTGCCCTGACCTTTGCTTGCTCAATGGATTATGTTTTTGAACTGCCGCCTGCCTGACCTCTGCTTGCTCAATGGATTGTTTCTGCACTGCCGCCTGCCTTCACCTCTGCTTGCTCAATGGATTATGTTTTTGAACTGCCGCCTACCCTGACCTCTGCTTGCTCAATGGATTATGTTTCTGCACTGCCGCCTGCCTTGACCTCTGCTTGCTCAGTGGATTATGTTTTTGAACTGCCGCCTGCCCTGACCTCTGCTTGCTCAATGGATTATGTTTTTGAACTGACGCCTGCCCTGACCTCTGCTTGCTCAATGGATTATGTTTCTGCACTGCCGCCTGCCTGACCTCTGCTTGCTCAATGGATTATGTTTTTGAACTGCCGCCTGCCCTGACCTCAGCTTGCTCAATGGATTATGTTTCTGCACTGCCGCCTGCCCTGACCTCAGCTTGCTCAATGGATTATGCTTCTGCACTGCCGCCTGCCCTGACCTCTGCTTGTTTCCGGTTATTAATCTGTGATACTAATAAAAATGTATATTATTCTGCACTATATGGACTGTGGGTCGTTTTTTTTCTTTGGTTTTATGGTTGTTTCCGGTTATGTTTTTGCACTGCTGCCTGCCCTGACCTCTGCTTGTTTCCGGTTATGTTTCTGCACTGCTGCCTGCCCTGACCTTTGCTTGTTTCTGACTACTCATTTGCCTGCTGATTTTGTACTTCTTCCTCAATGCCTGCACTTTTAAGACCCCAGTAGAGCTAATTTATATAAATCCTGCATCCTAACAATGAAGCCGGGTTATAGGGCTTCTGATCACAATGGTAGGATGATGCCTCAATGTGAAGAAGGGTAGCACCAGTTCTTCACCTAACAGTATGGAATGCTTATCTAAAAAAATGAAAAAGGAACAGTACAGTATAGACAAAGGTCCCATAAACTCAACAAGAACAAACCATTAAGAACTTTAAGCATAAACATGTGAGACAACAAACCAAGTGGCTCAGAATACCACATCCGACCCAACCAGCAGTTTTGTTGAAGGTATTTTCCTCTGATCTTTCGTTAAGAGGGTACAACATCTCAAATACATTAGACTGGTGTGGGTCTCCAACCATTTAGGAACCCTCAAATCAATAGTACAGGGGTCTTGAATCAGCCACAAAATTGCTTCAGGAAGAATTGGGTGGAGCACTGGTTTCATATGTACCCTGCCGCTCATGTCAAGGTCTATGAAAATAACCAAACACAAGGCTGAGTACTCAGATCTTATAGGAACCTCCCCAATAGTGAATGGCCATCTGTACATTCATAGTTCCCCAGGTCTGTAGACAGATGCGGGTTTCACGTCCGGGACCTCTGCCTATCAGACATTTATAGAATATTTTATGGATAACACATAAATGTATGGGGAAACTCCTCTTGTAAATAGTGCGCCTCAAGTTTCTTCTGCTGTTTGCAGTGGAATGTAGTCATCATAGCTAATATGAGGGAAGGATTCCTGAGAGGGGGTATACATCTACTATATCCATATTCTGTGGATATCTACCCTAATAAAGCTTATGGACGGTGAGTGCAGTGATGAGACCGACCCTTTATCAACATGTTCTGTCCCACAAACTAATGTAGTACACTGCACTGACCGCCGATAGACTTTATTCTCCAAAGACAATTTAAGTTTGTTATATGTATTAAAATACTTTTTTTCCCAGAATTATCTAAGAATTATCGACAAGGAAAATGGACTCAAGATAAAGCTTAGAAACATATATTTCTTTACAGCTCCTGATATAGGTATTGCGGTCTTTAAAAACAGTAGTCCCCAACTTCTGCCTCCTCAGCAAGTTATCCCCTAGCCATTGGTAGATCATAACTTGCTGATTACGGGTGTTTCACTGCCAGGACCCCCACCAATCCTAAGAACAGGGTGTCTGGAACAAGCGGCTGTTAAGAATGCGCAACAACACTTCTTTCATTATGGGACAATGATGGGGCTGATATGCTGATGATGGACTATGATGGGGCTGATGTGCTGATGATGGACTATGATGGGGCTGATGTGCTGATGATGGACTATGATGGGGTTGATGTGCTGATGATGGACTATGATGGGGCTGATGTGCTGATGATGAACTATGATTGGGATGATGAAGTCTGCAATAACAGAGCATAGCAGTACAACCCCTTAGCCTGGAGTGCCCTAACAAATAGCTGGGGAGGGTCCGAGCTCACAGTCAGACCTTAGAAGAAGAGTTAATAGTTTTGTTTCTTCTGTCTTAAAGGACAAAAAAGGCTTACAGTATATACTCGCGTATAAGTCGAGATTTTCAGCCCATTTTTTGGGGCTGAAAGTCCCCCTCTCGGCTTATACGCGAGTCATATACCGGGGGTCGGCCAGGGAGGGGGAGCGGGGGGGGGTGTCGGAGATCATACTCACCTCTCCTGGCATGTTTCTGCAGCCCCCCGTGCTTATTCCATCTTCTCGGCGCTGTTCTTCCTGCTTTCAGCGGTCACGTGGTACGCTCATTACCCTCATTAATATGCACATATGTAATGAGCGGCACCACGTGACCGCAGAAAGCAGGAAGAACAGCACTGAGAAGATGGAACAAGCACGGGGGGCTGCAGAGACATGCCAGGAGAGGTGAGTATAACGGGGGGAGCCATATTCACCTGTGCCCCATTCCACCGCTGCGCATCGCTCTGCTGTCTTGCTTCCTCAGGCAGTGACGTTAAGGTCAGAGGGTGCCATGACGTAGTTAGCAGGCGCCCTCTGCCTGAACAGTCACTGCAGAGCCAGCAACGCTGAGGAGCAGCAGCTGCAGCAGTGACAAGGTGAGTATATAGTTTTTTTTTTCATTTTTTTAATTGAGGCTGCGGCAGCAGCATTGTAAGGGGCCACTAATCACTGTGCAGCAATACAAGGGGCCACTCATCACTGTGCAGCATTATAAGGGGCCACTCATCACTGTGCAGCATTATAAGGGGCCACTCATCACTGTGCAGCATTATAAGGGGCCACTCATCACCTTGCAGCATTATAAGGGGCCACTCATCACCGTGCAGCATAATAAGGGGCCACTAATCACCGTGCAGCATAATAAGGAGCCACTAATCACTGCAGCATTTCAAGGGGCCACTAATCACTGTGCAGCATTATAAGGGGCCACTCATCACTGTGCAGCATTACAAGGGGCCACTCATCACTGTGCAGCATTACAAGGGGCCACTAATAACTGTGCAGCATTACAAGGGGCCACTAATCAATGTGCAGCATTACAAGGGGCCACTAATCACTGTGCAGCATTACAAGGGGCCACTAATCACTGTGCAGCATTATATGGGGCCAGTAATCACTGTGCAGCATTATATAGGGCCAGTAATCACTGTGCAGCATTATATGGGGCCACTCATCACTGTGCTGCATTATAAGAGGCCACTCATCACTGTGCAGCATTATAAGGGGGCCTCTCATCACTGTGCAGCATTATACGGGGCCACTAATCACTGTGCAGCATTACAAAGGGCCACTAATCACCGTGCAGCATAAGGGGCCACTAATCACTGCATTTCAAGGGGCCACTAATCACTGTGCAGCATTATAAGTGGCCACTAATCACCGTGCAGCATTGTAAGGGGCCACTAATCAATGTGCAGCATTATAAGGGGCCACTAATCACTGTGCAGCATTATAAGGGGCCACTAATCATTGTGCAGCATTATAAGGGTCCACTCTCCATGCAGCATTATAAGGGGCCACCAATCACTGTGCAGCATTATATGGGGCATATGTTATTATGGA
The DNA here is from genome assembly GCF_039654945.1 of Dendrobates tinctorius. NCBI lineage: Eukaryota > Metazoa > Chordata > Amphibia > Anura > Dendrobatidae > Dendrobates > Dendrobates tinctorius. The sequence goes on along the minus strand of NW_027361791.1, from coordinate 2,628,356 downwards.
CCATGTTATAGGGCTACCATTATTCACTGTGCAGCATTATTAGGCATATTTTTGTATGGAGCATCTTATGGAACCCATCATGAACTTTATGGAGCATTATATGGGGCCATCATGAACTTTATGGAGCATCTTATGGGGCCCATTTTATTTTTGAAATTTACCAGTAGCTTCGGCATTTTCCACCCTAGGTTTATAGGCGAGTCAATAAGTTTTCCCAGTTTTTTGTGACAAAATTAGGGTGGTCGGCTTATACATGGGTCGGCTTATACACGAGTATATACGGACTTCTAAAGAAAATTGCCCCCAAGTTATTTTGAGCGACCCCGCCTGCTGTACCATCCTTGTGATTTACGAGAACGTTTCTCACTTCCTGCTAGGACAGCGGAAACCCAAGGAGTAAAGAGAGAAGGTCCTTATGGCTGCATGGAGTAATGCTGGAAATCTCTAAGTCTGCGGGGACAACAGAGACTTTAGAAGAAGGCAAACCAAGGTTTAGTGCTAGCACTAGTGTGAGAGAAGGTTTATACTACAGGACAGAAGTGCTGTAACAGGAAAGAACCTAACAAATAAAAAAGATTGTAGACAAACCAGATTTTGCTATCTATTCATGTCATTGCCTTCCATATTACAGAGAAATTTCCCTAAATCCGGTATCTGATAATCCACAATGATGTATATTCAGGGTCGAACTGGGGTGTCTGGGGCCCACCAGGGGAATGGACTCTAGGGCCCCATCCTACAGCTATATGCTAATATCTGTCAGTCGTTATCCCCATTATAGTGGAGCATCGGCTGTAAAACACAGGCGGCTCCTGTACATCTACTGTGCATCCCCATAACTGGGATGTATAATTACGGTAGTTTACATTAATGTGGTTCTTTGGTTAAAACAATTTATCACCGATCCATGGGCTCTATAGGATAGCTGATCGCATACGTCCGACCATTAGAAACTGCACCGACCGGAAGAATGAGAAAGTTTTATCGTTGATAGGACACTTATCCCCATTTTAAAATGGAGCAGCAGGTTAGATATCTGACCGAAGCTTCATTCATTCTCTTTGGAGCTTCTATAAAAATACAAGTGCAGCCACTGAGGGAATGAATGGATCAGTGGTCAAGTCGGACATGCCACTCCAGTCTAATGGGGATAAAAAGTTCCACATTTTGCTGAATGGGTCCAAGTAGTTAGACCCCCCCAATCAATACGTTATCACTTGTCCTGTGAATAGGAGATTACGTTTTTCCACAGGAAACCCCTGTAAGTGCATCTCTGCCGCTGTTTACAAAGTATTTAATCTCTAATGGAAATAAAGAATATTCTCCTAATTAATATCAGAGAAGACTAATGACCGTCAAACACAACACAATCCACTGTACCAAGACCAATAATACCACATACAGGGGAGAAATACCACCACACCATGACCAGACCACATAGTACCCGCATCATATCACATAAAAGGCACAAATACAACCACACCATGACCAGACCACATATTACCACCACATAGTGACCGAATAATATGACATATTACCAGCATATAGGGACCAAATAATAATTCATACACGGAGAAATACTTCCACACTGTGAACAGTCCACAAATTACCACCACTTATTGATGGAATACTACAGTACTGATTATGAATACAAACCACAATAATAACAACACTGTTATTACCACCAGTGACATTATACACAGTACCTCTGTATATAGTGTCAGTGTACAGGTAATATAGTGATTACCAGTGACATTATACACAGGAGCTCAGTGATCACTGGCAACATTATTGTCAAGGTTTGCTCAGCTTGTGGGATTAGGTAGTTCAGAGGTTAATGTGGATGGCCTCACTCTGAGATTCTGGGAGGCTTTTTAAAGCCTCATTGTGGGCTCATTCCTCATCGTTTATACTCAGACCCTTGGCCGAGTGTGTGTGACCCTGGTGTGCTTTGTGACTGTAATACTTTATGCTTGTTTGGTTTTGATCTGGTTCTGTCCCTGTTACGAGTTCTGCCTGTCCCTCTTGTACTGCGTTGCTATCTCTGTGTATGACTCATTGCCTATGACCTGACTATTCTCTGATTGCCCCTCTTGTACTGTGCAGCTATCTCCATGTATGACTCATTGCTTACGTTCTGACTACTCTCTGCTCGCCCCTCTGGTATCGCGCCGCCCTCTCCATGTATGACCGCCCGTTTGTCTGACCTGAGTTCCCCTCGCCTCTACTCCAGGATTCCTGTAGTAGAGTCCTACAATCATCTTCAGAAGTGGGACACTAAGCCCCGCCCCCTGTGGTCACATGATCGTAGGTCCTTGTACTTCTTACTACCTTCAGCATCGCAGGTCCCGTCTGCCTCAACTTTCCCTGCAGTATCGGACCCCGGGCCCTCCCGCAGTAGGGGTGAGTCACGCTGCTCAGCCATGGCAGTTCGCCGACGCTGACAGGATCCTGATATTTATACACAGAAGATCTGCATACAGTGTCAGTGTAATACAGTGACCACCAGTGAAATTATACACAGGAGCTTTTGGAAGTGCATTGAGCAGCAGGGTGGTTTGCTGGTGAAGGGAAAAAAAATCTCTTTAAATCTTCTGCCTGAGCGAGTGTAAGCGAGCTGAGTGTGACCTGAGCGTCAGTGCGAACGGTGGTAAGTGTGTGACTTGTGATTCAGTGACTTTGGATTCAGGGAGTTTGCAAAGGAGGTATTACTGAATTGCTGTTATATTTTATTAATACTTTTTATTTATTTTTACTTAGCTTTTCTGTCTGGTGCAATCCCCATTAGGAATGTGCTCCACTATTGCCAATGCCATCCAGTGTACGTCTTGACGCATGTACGCAATCCTTGACCAGCCAGTCGAGGGTGCATACTGCTGTGCGAGATGTGAGCACATTGTGCATTTGGAAGCCCAGATACTGGATTTAAATGTGCAGCTGGCAACACTGAGATCAATAGACAATATGGAAAGGAGACTTCTACTCACTGAGCAGACGCTCAATGAGATAGATGAGGGGGGGATGCTAGGTTGGAGCTGCAGGACAGTGAAGCAGTAAGATGGGTGACAGTTAGAAGGTGGGGTAGACAGAAGAGTGCCAGGGAGGCTAGTCCTGATCTGGCACAACCCAATAAGTTTGCCAAGTTGGCAGATGAGGGGAGTGTCAGTGCAGGGGTAGCACTGCTGCAGCAAGGCATGTCCTCTGAAAGCCAGAGGAGTATATGCTCCAGTAAGGGGAGAAATAGGAGAGCAGGGCAGGCCAGACAGGTGCTGGTAGTGGGGGACTCAATTATTAGGGGAACAGATAGGGCAATCTGTCACAAAGAAAGGGATCGTCGAACGGTGTGCTGCCTATCTGGCGCGCAAGTCTGACACATCGCTGACCGGGTTGACAGATTACTGGGAGGGGCTGGTGAGGATCCAGCGGTCATGGTGCACATTGGTACAAATGACACAGAGGTAGGTGGAAGGTCCTTAAAGATGATTTCAGGGAATTAGGCTGCAATCTTAAGGCAAGGACTTCCAAGGTGGTATTTTTGGAAATATTTCCTGTACCACGTGCCACGCCAGAGAGGAGATTAGGGAAGTTAATAAGTGGTTCAAGAATTAGTGTAGGAAGGAGGGGTTTGGGTTCCTGGAGAACTGGGCCGACTTCTCAGTTGGCTACAGGTTCTACGCTAGGGACGGGCTGCACCTCAATGGGGAGGGTGCAGCTGTGCTGGGGAAAAAAATGGCTAGAAGGGTGGAGGAGTGTTTAAACTTGGAACTAGGGGAGGGTATTCATTTTATAAGAGGGGAAGACTGTGTAGATAGAGACCTGGGCACAAATAATGAAATTGGAGGTGGTAGTGGCATGGGGGGTGAGGTTAGAACAGTTAATAATTTAAGAAATAGAGGTACAGACATACATAAAGTGCATGTATACAAATGCCAGAAGCCTCGCCAACAAAATGGAGGACTTAGAATTAATTTTGTTGGAAGATAAGGTATATTGCACCCCCTCATAGGGTATAAGGCTGCCCCCTCATAGGGTATAATGCTTCTCCCCCCTCATAGGGTATAATGCACCCCCTCATAGGGTATAATGCTGCCCCCTCATAGGGTATAACACTAGATAGATAGATAGATATGTGATAATTAGATGTATAGATAGATAATAGATAGATAGATCTATGGATAGACAGATAGAAATAAAGATATAAAGATAATAGATAGTGAAAGATATAGGTAGCTATAGAGATAGATAGATAGACCTAGATAGATATAGATAGATAAATAGATAGATAGGGGATAAATAGATATATGGATAGATAGATAGATAGATAGATATAAAGATAATAGATAGTGATAGCTATAGATAGGTATATAGATAGATAGATAGGGGATAAATAGATAGATCTATGGATACATGATATATAGATGGATAGATATAAAGATAATAGATAGAGATAGATATAGATAGGTATAGAGATAGATGGATATAGACTATTTATATCTATCTATATCTACCTCTATATCTATCTATCTATCTATCTATCTATATCTATCTCTATATCTAAGATAGAGACAGATAGATATAGAGATAGAGATATAGATATACAGATAGAAATAGATAGATATAGAGATATATAGATATAGAGACAGATAGATATAGAGATAGATATAGATAGATATAGAGATATATAAAAAACAAACCACAATACTCACCTCTCCTCCTGCTCCCACGCTGATGACGGCTTCAGTGTCAGCAGCTGACCCGTCTGCCAGACACACAGCGGGTGCGCGATGAAGTGACGTCATCGCGCATCGGCTGTGAGTCAGGAGCAGAGGGGACTGATGGGAGAGAGATGCTCTCTATTCCACTGAAATTGAGCGCAGCGCCGGCTGCCTAGGTTGGGGAGCGGGGCCCCGGGGTGAGTGGAGGCCGAGAGTGAATGAATATTCATTTCTCTTTAGTAGTGGGGACAGTGGCTCCTGCCTCCTGACACCCGCTGCTGCTCCGCTGGCAGGGCCCCCATAGCAGCTGTGTGGCACTGGCTGGGGGCCCCTGGAGCAGTGGGGGCCCTAGGCAACTGCTGTCCCTGTATACCAGTAGAGGTGCCAGGGCCCACCAGATGCCAGGGCCCACCGGAGAATCAGTCCGACGCTACCTGTCTGTATATATAATGTCAGTGTACAAGTAATAGAATGATCACTGGAGACATACACAGGAGTTCTGTATATAGTGTATAGTGTACAGGTAATACAGTGACTCACCAGTAACATTATACACAGGAGCTCTGCATATAGTCAGCGTACAGGTAATACAAGGATCACCAGTGACATTATACACAGGAGCTCTGTATATACTATATAATGTAAGTGTCCAGGTAAATCACTGACTTACCAGTGACCTCTGTATTTGTAGCGATTCATCTTCGCTTTTCTTCCTCTTCCAGCCAGGACACGTTTGCTGCAGAAAATAACACACTATACTTGATCACTTCTAGACCACATTCCCCACTTTCCCCCCCGACTTCTACACTTTATGTGTAAAGGTCAGCCAGGGCAGTAGTCGTGGCTGAGTATTTCGGGTTCGGGCATTGTATACCCTGACCTCCCTCTACAGGAAAACGGTACCTCTTCTCTTGCATGGTACGGTGAATACTCACCGTGCCGTCAGCGTCCCCTTTGCTACGCCGACTTGATGCTGATCCTTGATCCCAATGAATAGAGACACAGTCCAGGGCAACTCTTAACTGAGCAAATTTATTTTCTTCAGGACACAGCACATCCACATAGTTTCCAGCATTTTCATCACAGTAAAGACAGCACATTACTTCATCTTTCCCTTCACTGTTCCTTGCAGTGTTTCCGTTTGACGAAGCGTCTCAGATGGCTCCTCAGTGTCCTCCCTGTATAGCGTCACCATGGTGAAGCGCTCTCCAGCATGTTTCGCCCCGGACATCAGAGATTCAGCCCACGTAGCTTTCCACCACATTCTGGAGTGACCTGCCCGTACCCTTTTACGGTAACCTTCAATCTTCCTCTGTTTACTTACACTCTTTTCCACTTTATTGCTGATTCTGCAGTACCGTGTTCTTCTCTAGATGGCTGGGCATCAGCTTTAACATCACGGGGTAGTTAGGCAGCTCAGGCATATAGCCCACCCGAGCACAAAGGGGTCAGGCCTCTGACTGCCTGAAACTGGAAGACCATCCTGGCTTATTCTCCAGCTATCCCCTCCTACAGTTAACTCCTATATGTCCTACAGCTACATCTACTGTGCAATGAGCTCAGTGCCCCATCTAGTGACCATAGCCCAGACTGCACTGTCCCTACCAAGTACAAGGTGCAGAAACATAGCTTATGCTATATAAATAATACAGCAACATGAAATATACGATAATGCGCAACAATGGTATAACATATATATAAATATATATACAAGTACAACAGCAACATGGGGGTTTAAAGGGGTAAGACTCTCAACCCCTTACACATGTCTACATATTGATATTAGTCATGTATTATACTACAGCACAGGCACCATTTTGATGAATGCAAACCTTTTTTTTGTAACCCCACAAACACCCGGAGCACCAGAATCTCAATAACTGAAATTTACAAATACAGATTACACAACAACCACAAGATGCATTTCATCACCCAGGTCACCTCATTTTAATCAGTATAACAGCGTAGACCTGACACTGTCTGTACTTTACTGTTCACAATCCTGCTGACAGGATCCCTTTAAATCTAAATTTTAATAAGTTTGTTCTTTTCTGCGCTAAACGTCCCCCAAACCCTGAGGACGGCGAGTATACCTTGGTTGTGTTTTGCTGTATGTGTATACAAAAGTAAAAGAAGAGCACCTATCAGGGGCTCAGAAAAGCTGGGTGGCATGTGTGCTAGTGTGTGACCCAGCGCAGGTGTCTCACTGGCCTATCAAAACAGTGACCGATAGCAGCAAACAGTGTGATGTGGATGTGAGAACTGTCTGCGGGGTGCGCTTAGGTGAGTGGACAAAAGAATATGGGAGGTTCACCTTTATAGTAACATCCCAGGGCAGGTGTGTCGTGAGCAAGTGGTGTTCAAGAAATATTGGTGGCAGTGGTTGTGACTTATCCTGACACACAATGTACAGGGAAATGGGAAAATTGTGAAAAAAAACGCAATTCTGACCTTAATTATGTTTACGGCGTACATTATGTGGTAAAAATGACCATGTAATATGATTCTCCTCATCAGTATGATTACAGAGATACTAAACGTGCCCAGATTTTTAAATTATTTTAGTGGTAGAAAAAAAATCAAGACTTTGAAATAAAAAATATGTTGGAGTTTGTGTTGCCATTTTCCGAGACCCGTAGTTTTACTTTTTCGTTCAATAGAGCTATGAGAGGGATTATTTTTTCATAAGGCGAGACGTTATTATGGATATTACTTTGGGATACATATGACATTTTAGTTGCTTGTTACGTATTTTAAGTGGTATTGCAGCGACCAAAAAATACCGCAATGTTGGCGTTTTTAAATTTTTTGTGTTTACCAATTGGGTTAATTATTTTTATATTTTGATAGCTCGGACTTTGCTGGATGTGGCGATATCACTTGACATTTTTTTTTATGTTCATTTTCAATGGAGGAAAATTGAACTTTTATGAGTTTTTTTTCAGATTTGTTTAAATCTTTTTTTGTTGTTTTACTTTTCTTTTCACTTCATTTATCGCTCCCTAAGGCCCCTTTCACACTTCAGTTTTTTGCAATCAGTCACAATCCGTCAGGTTTTGACAAAAACGGATCCTCAATTTTTTTTGGAGGATCCGTTTTTTCCCCATTGACTTGCATTAATGGCGGATTGTGACGGATGGCTGTCCGTTTCATCCGTTTTTTTTTTGAGGATCCGCCAAAAGTTGCTGTCCGTCACCATCCTCAAAGATTTCAAAACGGAGCTTGCAACAAAACTCTCTCTCTCTCTCCTTCCCGACCAGCATTTCCTTTAAATTTCCTCATTTTCAGGATCCTGTGCCATCCGTTCACATCAGTTCAGAACGGATCCGCTTGTCTGCCTTTTTGGCGGATTTGAACTGATGCAAAAAACTGAAGTGTGAAAGAGGCCTAAGCTGTACTACATACAGGGGCTAATGGTGCAGCAGAAGTGTGAACTTTTTGATGCTTTTGTTTAATATTTTCCACTATAGTATATGGAGAGCATAAAAAACGCATGCAAAATTCCAATGAAGTCTCCAATTGTGGAACTGAAGCATTCCTCTACTAAAAAAAATGCATTCGAAAAAACTGCCACAAAAAAATACAATAAAAAGTTTTGATTGCTTTAGTGCGAATACCTATGGAAACAATGCAGCACTTCTGCACGTGTGAACATGGCCCAGGAGAGACTCTGGACAATTTGTACGTTCTACACCAGGTTCACACTTGGGGTTATTTATTTTTTTATCACTACTTAGAATTACAGACAAATTAAAAAAAGTGATCTGAGCCAATTATATGGAAAAAATACAATATTATTTAACATTTATTCTGAAGCTATATGAAATAATTCTGACTACAGCAATGGTCTGTGCCCATCACGGGTGATCCGTGTTACCGGGAAGAGAGGAGGAGACATTCCTGGAAGAAGCTGACAATAGATACATCACATTATCTCACGTATGAGGATACAGAATTATACAGGTTTGAAAATATCAAATAGAAAGATTTGCCTGTAAACAGGTAAAAAAGCAAAAACAGTAAATAAAGCAATGACTTGCGCTATTGTACCGGTAAGTTTTTATACATCTCATCCCAATCCAGCTAACCCCTATCCGTACAGTGGCAGCTGGTATTGGATGGTCTGCCATGGGTAACATAACTAGTTCTCCTATATTAGACCCATTGCCATGTTCGTCTTTATGACATCACAGAAGCGTTGTCCACGAGTCATGGAATGTTCCGCAAGAACGGTCAGTGCGAGGCAAGCAGAGATAGAGAGGAGAGCTGAACACTAACCCAGAGCGATTGTAAATCACTTTTTACTTGTTTTGTTTATTTTTTTTACTTTTATTTCTTTTTTTTGGGAGTGTTTTCTACCATCCGCACACACTTTTGTGTGTGTGGAGGGGAAGGCAGCCTAATGGCTGCACCCGTAGCTGGAGGAAAGTTCCAACCACGGAGACGTCTCCCACATGCCAGGACATCCCTATACAGTCAGAGGCCTGAACACCACCAAAGGCCAACTGGCTTCACGGGGTATGTGATGGCAGTGCTTTATTATATCGTGTCAATTATTAAATGCCTGTTCAAAACACCAGAAAAGGCAAAGGACCGATATTCCAGACTGAAAAGTCCACCACCATATCCTACAATGCCCGAAATAGGCCGATTCGTACAACCTGCAGCAAACATCAGCGCAGAGCCAGAGGGTATGAAGGAACGCCTGATACTCACCAGAACAGTAGATGAGGAAGAGACAACAGCCACATTGCCCAGGAGCCCATCCCCATGCACCTGGATGGAGCTAACTCCCTCTCAAGCACGTATACTCCTCAGTATGCCTTACGACCATCAACCGCGTATTAAGGTGACTGCTAAACAAGGCTACAATCCTACACCACACCTGCCAGTCAGCTATACCACTGGAAAGATCATGCAAGTAATGCTGATGAGCCCACAGGATGTACAACGTGCCTACAAGAGAGATTTGGGTTTCCTTCCAAGTCCTAGGAAGATCATTCTCCCGAGAAGAGAATTCCGCGGCACTTTGATTTAGCCGGCGGAAAATGTAGTGGCGAGTTGCTTGCAGCAAGCACATACCATCTTCTGCACAGCTGCTTCTTAGACAGATTTTCCGGTTTTGACTATGGCTTGATCAATGGATCATGTTTCTATACTGCCGCCTGCCCTGACCTCTGCTTGTTTAAAGTTATGCATCTACACTGCCGCCTGCCCTGACCTTTGCTTGCTCAATGGATTATGTTTTTGAACTGCCGCCTGCCTGACCTCTGCTTGCTCAATGGATTGTTTCTGCACTGCCGCCTGCCTTGACCTCTGCTTGCTCAATGGATTATGTTTTTGAACTGCCGCCTACCCTGACCTCTGCTTGCTCAATGGATTATGTTTCTGCACTGCCGCCTGCCTTGACCTCTGCTTGCTCAGTGGATTATGTTTTTGAACTGCCGCCTGCCCTGACCTCTGCTTGCTCAATGGATTATGTTTTTGAACTGACGCCTGCCCTGACCTCTGCTTGCTCAATGGATTATGTTTCTGCACTGCCGCCTGCCTGACCTCAGCTTGCTCAATGGATTATGCTTCTGCACTGCCGCCTGCCCTGACCTCTGCTTGTTTCCGGTTATTAATCTGTGATACTAATAAAAATGTATATTATTCTGCACTATATGGACTGTGGGTCGTTTTTTTTCTTTGGTTTTATGGTTGTTTCCGGTTATGTTTTTGCACTGCTGCCTGCCCTGACCTCTGCTTGTTTCCGGTTATGTTTCTGCACTGCTGCCTGCCCTGACCTTTGCTTGTTTCTGACTACTCATTTGCCTGCTGATTTTGTACTTCTTCCTCAATGCCTGCACTTTTAAGACCCCAGTAGAGCTAATTTATATAAATCCTGCATCCTAACAATGAAGCCGGGTTATAGGGCTTCTGATCACAATGGTAGGATGATGCCTCAATTGAAGAAGGGTAGCACCAGTTCTTCACCTAACAGTATGGAATGCTTATCTAAAAAAATGAAAAAGGAACAGTACAGTATAGACAAAGGTCCCATAAACTCAACAAGAACAAACCATTAAGAACTTTAAGCATAAACATATGAGACAACAAACCAAGTGGCTCAGAATACCACATCCGACCCAACCAGCAGTTTTGTTGAAGGTATTTTCCTCTGATCTTTCGTTAAGAGGGTACAACATCTCAAATACATTAGACTGGTGTGGGTCTCCAACCATTTAGGAACCCTCAAATCAATAGTACAGGGGTCTTGAATCAGCCACAAAATTGCTTCAGGAAGAATTGGGTGGAGCACTGGTTTCATATGTACCCTGCCGCTCATGTCAAGGTCTATGAAAATAACCAAACACAAGGCTGAGTACTCAGATCTTATAGGAACCTCCCCAATAGTGAATGGCCATCTGTATATTCATAGTTCCCCAGGTCTGTAGACAGATGCGGGTTTCACGTCCGGGACCTCTGCCTATCAGACATTTATAGAATATTTTATGGATAACACATAAATGTATGGGAAAACTCCTCTTGTAAATAGTGCGCCTCAAGTTTCTTCTGCTGTTTGCAGTGGAATGTAGTCATCATAGCTAATATGAGGGAAGGATTCCTGAGAGGGGGTATACATCTACTATATCCATATTCTGTGGATATCTACCCTAATAAAGCTTATGGACGGTGAGTGCAGTGATGAGACCGACCCTTTATCAACATGTTCTGTCCCACAAACTAATGTAGTACACTGCACTGACCGCCGATAGACTTTATTCTCCAAAGACAATTTAAGTTTGTTATATGTATTAAAATACTTTTTTTCCCAGAATTATCTAAGAATTATCGACAAGGAAAATGGACTCAAGATAAAGCTTAGAAACATATATTTCTTTACAGCTCCTGATATAGGTATTGCGGTCTTTAAAAACAGTAGTCCCCAACTTCTGCCTCCTCAGCAAGTTATCCCCTAGCCATTGGTAGATCATAACTTGCTGATTACGGGTGTTTCACTGCCAGGACCCCCACCAATCCTAAGAACAGGGTGTCTGGAACAAGCGGCTGTTAAGAATGCGCAACAACACTTCTTTCATTATGGGACAATGATGGGGCTGATATGCTGATGATGGACTATGATGGGGCTGATGATGGACTATGATGGGGCTGATGTGCTGATGATGGACTATGATGGGGTTGATGTGCTGATGATGGACTATGATGGGGCTGATGTGCTGATGATGAACTATGATTGGGATGATGAAGTCTGCAATAACAGAGCATAGCAGTACAACCCCTTAGCCTGGAGTGCCCTAATAAATAGCTGGGGAGGGTCCGAGCTCACAGTCAGACCTTAGAAGAAGAGTTAATAGTTTTGTTTCTTCTGTCTTAAAGGACAAAAAAGGCTTACAGTATATACTCGCGTATAAGTCGAGATTTTCAGCCCATTTTTTGGGGCTGAAAGTCCCCCTCTCGGCTTATACGCGAGTCATATACCGGGGGTCGGCCAGGGAGGGGGAGCGGGGGGTGTCGGAGATCATACTCACCTCTCCTGGCATGTTTCTGCAGCCCCCCGTGCTTATTCCATCTTCTCGGCGCTGTTCTTCCTGCTTTCAGCGGTCACGTGGTACGCTCATTACCCTCATTAATATGCACATATGTAATGAGCGGCACCACGTGACCGCAGAAAGCAGGAAGAACAGCACTGAGAAGATGGAACAAGCACGGGGGGCTGCAGAGACATGCCAGGAGAGGTGAGTATAACGGGGGGAGCCATATTCACCTGTGCCCCATTCCACCGCTGCGCATCGCTCTGCTGTCTTGCTTCCTCTGGCAGTGACGTTAAGGTCAGAGGGTGCCATGATGTAGTTAGCAGGTGCCCTCTGCCTGAACAGTCACTGCAGAGCCAGCAACGCTGAGGAGCAGCAGCTGCAGCAGTGACAAGGTGAGTATATAGTTTTTTTTTTCATTTTTTTAATTGAGGCTGCGGCAGCAGCATTGTAAGGGGCCACTAATCACTGTGCAGCAATACAAGGGGCCACTCATCACTGTGCAGCATTATAAGGGGCCACTCATCACTGTGCAGCATTATAAGGGGCCACTCATCACTGTGCAGCATTATAAGGGGCCACTCATCACTGTGCAGCATTATAAGGGGCCACTCATCACCTTGCAGCATTATAAGGGGCCACTCATCACCGTGCAGCATAATAAGGGGCCACTAATCACCGTGCAGCATAATAAGGAGCCACTAATCACTGCAGCATTTCAAGGGGCCACTAATCACTGTGCAGCATTATAAGGGGCCACTCATCACTGTGCAGCATTACAAGGGGCCACTCATCACTGTGCAGCATTACAAGGGGCCACTAATCACTGTGCAGCATTACAAGGGGCCACTAATCACTGTGCAGCATTACAAGGGGCCACTAATCACTGTGCAGCATTACAAGGGGCCACTAATCACTGTGCAGCATTATATGGGGCCAGTAATCACTGTGCAGCATTATATGGGGCCAGTAATCACTGTGCAGCATTATATGGGGCCACTCATCACTGTGCTGCATTATAAGAGGCCACTCATTACTGTGCAGCATTATAAGGGGGCCTCTCATTACTGTGCAGCATTATACGGGGCCACTAATCACTGTGCAGCATTACAAAGGGCCACTAATCACCGTGCAGCATAAGGGGCCACTAATCACTGCAGCATTTCAAGGGGCCACTAATCACTGTGCAGCATTATAAGTGGCCACTAATCACCGTGCAGCATTGTAAGGGGCCACTAATCAATGTGCAGCATTATAAGGGGCCACTAATCACTGTGCAGCATTATAAGGGGCCACTAATCACTGTGCAGCATTATAAGGGGCCACTAATCACTGTGCAGCATTATAAGGGGCCACTAATCATTGTGCAGCATTATAAGGGGCCACTCTCCATGCAGCATTATAAGGGGCCACCAATCACTGTGAAGCATTATATGGGGCATATGTTATTATGGACCATGTAATAGGGCTACCATTATTCACTGTGCAGCATTATTAGGCATATTTTTGTATGGAGCATCTTATGGAACCCATCATGAACTTTATGGAGCATTATATGGGGCCATCATGAACTTTATGGAGCATCTTATGGGGCCCATTTTATTTTTGAAATTTACCAGTAGCTTCGGCATTTTCCACCCTAGGTTTATAGGCGAGTCAATAAGTTTTCCCAGTTTTTTGTGACAAAATTAGGGTGGTCGGCTTATACATGGGTCGGCTTATACGCGAGTATATACGGACTTCTAAAGAAAATTGCCCCCAAGTTATTTTGAGCGACCCCGCCTGCTGTACCATCCTTGTGATTTACGAGAACGTTTCTCACTTCCTGCTAGGACAGCGGAAACCCAAGGAGTAAAGAGAGAAGGTCCTTATGCCTGCATGGAGTAATGCTGGAAATCTCTAAGTCTGCGGGGACAACAGAGACTTTAGAAGAAGGCAAACCAAGGTTTAGTGCTAGCACTAGTGTGAGAGAAGGTTTATACTACAGGAGAGAAGTGCTGTAACAGGAAAGAACCTAACAAATAAAAAAGATTGTAGACAAACCAGATTTTGCTATCTATTCATGTCATTGCCTTCCATATTACAGAGAAATTTCCCTAAATCCGGTATCTGATAATCCACAATGATGTATATTCAGGGTCGAACTGGGGTGTCTGGGGCCCACCAGGGGAATGGACTCTAGGGCCCCATCCTACAGCTATATGCTAATATCTGTCAGTCGTTATCCCCATTATAGTGGAGCATCGGCTGTAAAACACAGGCGGCTCCTGCACATCTACTGTGCACCCCCATAACTGGGATGTATAATTACGGTAGTTTACATTAATGTGGTTCTTTGGTTAAAACAATTTATCACCGATCCATGGGCTCTATAGGATAGCTGATCGCATACGTCCGACCATTAGAAACTGCACCGACCGGAAGAATGAGAAAGTTTTATCGTTGATAGGACACTTATCCCCATTTTAAAATGGAGCAGCAGGTTAGATATCTGACCGAAGCTTCATTCATTCTCTTTGGAGCTTCTATAAAAATACAAGTGCAGCCACTGAGGGAATGAATGGATCAGTTGTCAAGTCGGACATGCCACTCCAGTCTAATGGGGATAAAAAGTTCCACATTTTGCTGAATGGGTCCAAGTAGTTAGACCCCCCCAATCAATACGTTATCACTTGTCCTGTGAATAGGAGATTACGTTTTTCCACAGGAAACCCCTGTAAGTGCATCTCTGCCGCTGTTTACAAAGTATTTAATCTCTAATGGAAATAAAGAATATTCTCCTAATTAATATCAGAGAAGACTAATGACCGTCAAACACAACACAATCCACTGTACCAAGACCAATAATACCACATACAGGGGAGAAATACCACCACACCATGACCAGACCACATAGTACCCGCATCATATCACATAAAAGGCACAAATACAACCACACCATGACCAGACCACATATTACCACCACATAGTGACCGAATAATATGACATATTACCAGCATATAGGGACCAAATAATAATTCATACACGGAGAAATACTTCCACACTGTGAACAGTCCACAAATTACCACCACTTATTGATGGAATACTACAGTACTGATTATGAATACAAACCACAATAATAACAACACTGTTATTACCACCAGTGACATTATACACAGTACCTCTGTATATAGTGTCAGTGTACAGGTAATACAGTGATTACCAGTGACATTATACACAGGAGCTCAGTGATCACTGGCAACATTATTGTCAAGGTTTGCTCAGCTTGTGGGATTAGGTAGTTCAGAGGTTAATGTGGATGGCCTCACTCTGAGATTCTGGGAGGCTTTTTAAAGCCTCATTGTGGGCTCATTCCTCATCGTTTATACTCAGACCCTTGGCCGAGTGTGTGTGACCCTGGTGTGCTTTGTGACTGTAATACTTTATGCTTGTTTGGTTTTGATCTGGTTCTGTCCCTGTTACGAGTTCTGCCTGTCCCTCTTGTACTGCGTTGCTATCTCTGTGTATGACTCATTGCCTATGACCTGACTATTCTCTGATTGCCCCTCTTGTACTGTGCAGCTATCTCCATGTATGACTCATTGCTTACGTTCTGACTACTCTCTGCTCGCCCCTCTGGTATCGCGCCGCCCTCTCCATGTATGACCGCCCGTTTGTCTGACCTGAGTTCCCCTCGCCTCTACTCCAGGATTCCTGTAGTAGAGTCCTACAATCATCTTCAGAAGTGGGACACTAAGCCCCGCCCCCTGTGGTCACATGATCGTAGGTCCTTGTACTTCTTACTACCTTCAGCATCGCAGGTCCCGTCTGCCTCAACTTTCCCTGCAGTATCGGACCCCGGGCCCTCCCGCAGTAGGGGTGAGTCACGCTGCTCAGCCGTGGCAGTTCGCCGACGCTGACAGGATCCTGATATTTATACACAGAAGATCTGCATACAGTGTCAGTGTAATACAGTGACCACCAGTGAAATTATACACAGGAGCTTTTGGAAGTGCATTGAGCAGCAGGGTGGTTTGCTGGTGAAGGGAAAAAAAATCTCTTTAAATCTTCTGCCTGAGCGAGTGTAAACGAGCTGAGTGTGACCTGAGCGTAAGTGCGAACGGTGGTAAGTGTGTGACTTGTGATTCAGTGACTTTGGATTCAGGGAGTTTGCAAAGGAGGTATTACTGAATTGCTGTTATATTTTATTAATACTTTTTATTTATTTTTACTTATCTTTTCTGTCTGGTGCAATCCCCATTAGGAATGTGCTCCACTATTGCCAATGCCATCCAGTGTACGTCTTGCCGCATGTACGCAATCCTTGACCAGCCAGTCGAGGGTGCATACTGCTGTGCGAGATGTGAGCACATTGTGCATTTGGAAGCCCAGATACTGGATTTAAATGTGCAGCTGGCAACACTGAGATCAATAGACAATATGGAAAGGAGACTTCTACTCACTGAGCAGACGCTCAATGAGATAGATGAGGGGGGGATGCTAGGTTGGAGCTGCAGGACAGTGAAGCAGTAAGATGGGTGACAGTTAGAAGGTGGGGTAGACAGAAGAGTGCCAGGGAGGCTAGTCCTGATCTGGCACAACCCAATAAGTTTGCCAAGTTGGCAGATGAGGGGAGTGTCAGTGCAGGGGTAGCACTGCTGCAGCAAGGCATGTCCTCTGAAAGCCAGAGGAGTATATGCTCCAGTAAGGGGAGAAATAGGAGAGCAGGGCAGGCCAGACAGGTGCTGGTAGTGGGGGACTCAATTATTAGGGGAACAGATAGGGCAATCTGTCACAAAGAAAGGGATCGTCGAACGGTGTGCTGCCTATCTGGCGCGCAAGTCTGACACATCGCTGACCGGGTTGACAGATTACTGGGAGGGGCTGGTGAGGATCCAGCGGTCATGGTGCACATTGGTACAAATGACACAGAGGTAGGTGGAAGGTCCTTAAAGATGATTTCAGGGAATTAGGCTGCAATCTTAAGGCAAGGACCTCCAAGGTGGTATTTTTGGAAATATTTCCTGTACCACGTGCCACGCCAGAGAGGAGATTAGGGAAGTTAATAAGTGGTTCAAGAATTAGTGTAGGAAGGAGGGGTTTGGGTTCCTGGAGAACTGGGCCGACTTCTCAGTTGGCTACAGGTTCTACGCTAGGGACGGGCTGCACCTCAATGGGGAGGGTGCAGCTGTGCTGGGGAAAAAAATGGCTAGAAGGGTGGAGGAGTGTTTAAATTTGGAACTAGGGGAGGGTATTCATTTTATAAGAGGGGAAGACTGTGTAGATAGAGACCTGGGCACAAATAATGAAATTGGGGGTGGTAGTGGCATGGGGGGTGAGGTTAGAACAGTTAATAATTTAAGAAATAGAGGTACAGACATACATAAAGTGCATGTATACAAATGCCAGAAGCCTCGCCAACAAAATGGAGGACTTAGAATTAATTTTGTTGGAAGATAAGGTATATTGCACCCCCTCATAGGGTATAAGGCTGCCCCCTCATAGGGTATAATGCTTCTCCCCCCTCATAGGGTATAATGCACCCCCTCATAGGGTATAATGCTGCCCCCTCATAGGGTATAACACTAGATAGATAGATAGATAGATATGTGATAATTAGATGTATAGATAGATAATAGATAGATAGATCTATGGATAGACAGATAGATATAAAGATATAAAGATAATAGATAGTGAAAGATATAGGTAGCTATAGAGATAGATAGACCTAGATAGATATAGATAGATAAATAGATAGATAGGGGATAAATAGATATATGGATAGATAGATAGAAAGATAGATAGATAGATAGATATAAAGATAATAGATAGTGATAGCTATAGATAGGTATATAGATAGATAGATAGGGGATAAATAGATAGATCTATGGATAGATGATATATAGATGGATAGATATAAAGATAATAGATAGAGATAGATATAGATAGGTATAGAGATAGATGGATATAGACTATTTATATCTATCTATATCTACCTCTATATCTATCTATCTATCTATATCTATCTCTATATCTAAGATAGAGACAGATAGATATAGAGATAGAGATATAGATATACAGATAGAAATAGATAGATATAGAGATATATAGATATAGAGACAGATAGATATAGAGATAGATATAGATAGATATAGAGATATATAAAAAACAAACCACAATACTCACCTCTCCTCCTGCTCCCACGCTGATGACGGCTTCAGTGTCAGCAGCTGACCCGTCTGCCAGACACACAGCGGGTGCGCGATGAAGTGACGTCATCGCGCATCGGCTGTGAGTCAGGAGCAGAGGGGACTGATGGGAGAGAGATGCTCTCTCTTCCACTGCAATTGAGCGCGGCGCCGGCTGCCTAGGTTGGGGAGCGGGGCCCCGGGGTGAGTGAAGGCCGAGAGTGAATGAATATTCATTTCTCTTTAGTAGTGGGGACAGTGGCTCCTGCCTCCTGACACCCGCTGCTGCTCCGCTGGCAGGGCCCCCATAGCAGCTGTGTGGCACTGGCTGGGGGCCCCTGGAGCAGTGGGGGCCCTAGGCAACTGCTGTCCCTGTATACCAGTAGAGGTGCCAGGGCCCACCAGATGCCAGGGCCCACCGGAGAATCAGTCCGACGCTACCTGTCTGTATATATAATGTCAGTGTACAAGTAATAGAATGATCACTGGAGACATACACAGGAGTTCTGTATATAGTGTATAGTGTACAGGTAATACAGTGACTCACCAGTAACATTATACACAGGAGCTCTGCATATAGTCAGCGTACAGGTAATACAAGGATCACCAGTGACATTATACACAGGAGCTCTGTATATACTATATAATGTAAGTGTCCAGGTAAATCACTGACTTACCAGTGACCTCTGTATTTGTAGCGATTCATCTTCGCTTTTCTTCCTCTTCCAGCCAGGACACGTTTGCTGCAGAAAATAACACACTATACTTGATCACTTCTAGACCACATTCCCCACTTTCCCCCCCGACTTCTACACTTTATGTGTAAAGGTCAGCCAGGGCAGTAGTCGTGGCTGAGTATTTCGGGTTCGGGCATTGTATACCCTGACCTCCCTCTACAGGAAAACGGTACCTCTTCTCTTGCATGGTACGGTGAATACTCACCGTGCCGTCAGCGTCCCCTTTGCTACGCCGACTTGATGCTGATCCTTGATCCCAATGAATAGAGACACAGTCCAGGGCAACTCTTAACTGAGCAAATTTATTTTCTTCAGGACACAGCACATCCACATAGTTTCCAGCATTTTCATCACAGTAAAGACAGCACATTACTTCATCTTTCCCTTCACTGTTCCTTGCAGTGTTTCCGTTTGACGAAGCGTCTCAGATGGCTCCTCAGTGTCCTCCCTGTATAGCGTCACCACGGTGAAGCGCTCTCCAGCATGTTTCGCCCCGGACATCAGAGATTCAGCCCACGTAGCTTTCCACCACATTCTGGAGTGACCTGCCCGTACCCTTTTACGGTAACCTTCAATCTTCCTCTGTTTACTTACACTCTTTTCCACTTTATTGCTGATTCTGCAGTACCGTGTTCTTCTCTAGATGGCTGGGCATCAGCTTTAACATCACGGGGTAGTTAGGCAGCTCAGGCATATAGCCCACCCGAGCACAAAGGGGTCAGGCCTCTGACTGCCTGAAACTGGAAGACCATCCTGGCTTATTCTCCAGCTATCCCCTCCTACAGTTAACTCCTATATGTCCTACAGCTACATCTACTGTGCAATGAGCTCAGTGCCCCATCTAGTGACCATAGCCCAGACTGCACTGTCCCTACCAAGTACAAGGTGCAGAAACATAGCTTATGCTATATAAATAATACAGCAACATGAAATATACGATAATGCGCAACAATGGTATAACATATATATAAATATATATACAAGTACAACAGCAACATGGGGGTTTAAAGGGGTAAGACTCTCAACCCCTTACACATGTCTACATATTGATATTAGTCATGTATTATACTACAGCACAGGCACCATTTTGATGAATGCAAACCTTTTTTTTGTAACCCCACAAACACCCGGAGCACCAGAATCTCAATAACTGAAATTTACAAATACAGATTACACAACAACCACAAGATGCATTTCATCACCCAGGTCACCTCATTTTAATCAGTATAACAGCGTAGACCTGACACTGTCTGTACTTTACTGTTCACAATCCTGCTGACAGGATCCCTTTAAATCTAAATTTTAATAAGTTTGTTCTTTTCTGCGCTAAACGTCCCCCAAACCCTGAGGACGGCGAGTATACCTTGGTTGTGTTTTGCTGTATGTGTATACAAAAGTAAAAGAAGAGCACCTATCAGGGGCTCAGAAAAGCTGGGTGGCATGTGTGCTAGTGTGTGACCCAGCGCAGGTGTCTCACTGGCCTATCAAAACAGTGACCGATAGCAGCAAACAGTGTGATGTGGATGTGAGAACTGTCTGCGGGGTGCGCTTAGGTGAGTGGACAAAAGAATATGGGAGGTTCACCTTTATAGTAACATCCCAGGGCAGGTGTGTCGTGAGCAAGTGGTGTTCAAGAAATATTGGTGGCAGTGGTTGTGACTTATCCTGACACACAATGTACAGGGAAATGGGAAAATTGTGAAAAAAAACGCAATTCTGACCTTAATTATGTTTACGGCGTACATTATGTGGTAAAAATGACCATGTAATATGATTCTCCTCATCAGTATGATTACAGAGATACTAAACGTGCCCAGATTTTTAAATTATTTTAGTGGTAGAAAAAAAATCAAGACTTTGAAATAAAAAATATGTTGGAGTTTGTGTTGCCATTTTCCGAGACCCGTAGTTTTACTTTTTCGTTCAATAGAGCTATGAGAGGGATTATTTTTTCATAAGGCGAGACGTTATTATGGATATTACTTTGGGATACATATGACATTTTAGTTGCTTGTTACGTATTTTAAGTGGTATTGCAGCGACCAAAAAATACCGCAATGTTGGCGTTTTTAAATTTTTTGTGTTTACCAATTGGGTTAATTATTTTTATATTTTGATAGCTCGGACTTTGCTGGATGTGGCGATATCACTTGACATTTTTTTTTATGTTCATTTTCAATGGAGGAAAATTGAACTTTTATGAGTTTTTTTTCAGATTTGTTTAAATCTTTTTTTGTTGTTTTACTTTTCTTTTCACTTCATTTATCGCTCCCTAAGGCCCCTTTCACACTTCAGTTTTTTGCAATCAGTCACAATCCGTCAGGTTTTGACAAAAACGGATCCTCAATTTTTTTGGGAGGATCCGTTTTTTCCCCATTGACTTGCATTAATGGCGGATTGTGACGGATGGCTGTCCGTTTCATCCGTTTTTTTTTTGAGGATCCGCCAAAAGTTGCTGTCCGTCACCATCCTCAAAGATTTCAAAACGGAGCTTGCAACAAAACTCTCTCTCTCTCTCCTTCCCGACCAGCATTTCCTTTAAATTTCCTCATTTTCAGGATCCTGTGCCATCCGTTCACATCAGTTCAGAACGGATCCGCTTGTCTGCCTTTTTGGCGGATTTGAACTGATGCAAAAAACTGAAGTGTGAAAGAGGCCTAAGCTGTACTACATACAGGGGCTAATGGTGCAGCAGAAGTGTGAACTTTTTGATGCTTTTGTTTAATATTTTCCACTATATTATATGGAGAGCATAAAAAACGCATGCAAAATTCCAATGAAGTCTCCAATTGTGGAACTGAAGCATTCCTCTACTAAAAAAAATGCATTCGAAAAAACTGCCACAAAAAAATACAATAAAAAGTTTTGATTGCTTTAGTGCGAATACCTATGGAAACAATGCAGCACTTCTGCACGTGTGAACATGGCCCAGGAGAGACTCTGGACAATTTGTACGTTCTACACCAGGTTCACACTTGGGGTTATTTATTTTTTTATCACTACTTAGAATTACAGACAAATTAAAAAAAGTGATCTGAGCCAATTATATGGAAAAAATACAATATTATTTAACATTTATTCTGAAGCTATATGAAATAATTCCGACTACAGCAATGGTCTGTGCCCATCACGGGTGATCCGTGTTACCGGGAAGAGAGGAGGAGACATTCCTACAAGGAGCTGACAATAGATACATCACATTATCTCACATATGAGGATACAGAATTATACAGGTTTGAAAATATCAAATAGAAAGATTTGCCTGTAAACAGGTAAAAAAGCAAAAACAGTAAATAAAGCAATGACTTGCGCTATTGTACCGGTAAGTTTTTATACATCTCATCCCAATCCAGCTAACCCCTATCCGTACAGTGGCAGCTGGTATTGGATGGTCTGCCATGGGTAACATAACTAGTTCTCCTATATTAGACCCATTGCCATGTTCGTCTTTATGACATCACAGAAGCGTTGTCCACGAGTCATGGAATGTTCCGCAAGAACGGTCAGTGCGAGGCAAGCAGAGATAGAGAGGAGAGCTGAACACTAACCCAGAGCGACTTGTAAATCACTTTTTACTTGTTTTGTTTATTTTTTTTACTTTTATTTCTTTTTTTTGGGAGTGTTTTCTACCATCCGCACACACTTTTGTGTGTGTGGAGGGGAAGGCAGCCTAATGGCTGCACCCGTAGCTGGAGGAAAGTTCCAACCACGGAGACGTCTCCCACATGCCAGGACATCCCTATACAGTCAGAGGCCTGAACACCACCAAAGGCCAACTGGCTTCACGGGGTATGTGATGGCAGTGCTTTATTATATCGTGTCAATTATTAAATGCCTGTTCAAAACACCAGAAAAGGCAAAGGACCGATATTCCAGACTGAAAAGTCCACCACCATATCCTACAATGCCCGAAATAGGCCGATTCGTACAACCTGCAGCAAACATCAGCGCAGAGCCAGAGGGTATGAAGGAACGCCTGATACTCACCAGAACAGTAGATGAGGAAGAGACAACAGCCACATTGCCCAGGAGCCCATCCCCATGCACCTGGATGGAGCTAACTCCCTCTCAAGCACGTATACTCCTCAGTATGCCTTACGACCATCAACCGCGTATTAAGGTGACTGCTAAACAAGGCTACAATCCTACACCACACCTGCCAGTCAGCTATACCACTGGAAAGATCATGCAAGTAATGCTGATGAGCCCACAGGATGTACAACGTGCCTACAAGAGAGATTTGGGTTTCCTTCCAAGTCCTAGGAAGATCATTCTCCCGAGAAGAGAATTCCGCGGCACTTTGATTTAGCCGGCGGAAAATGTAGTGGCGAGTTGCTTGCAGCAAGCACATACCATCTTCTGCACAGCTGCTTCTTAGACAGATTTTCCGGTTTTGACTATGGCTTGATCAATGGATCATGTTTCTATACTGCCGCCTGCCCTGACCTCTGCTTGTTTAAAGTTATGCATCTACACTGCCGCCTGCCCTGACCTTTGCTTGCTCAATGGATTATGTTTTTGAACTGCCGCCTGCCTGACCTCTGCTTGCTCAATGGATTGTTTCTGCACTGCCGCCTGCCTTGACCTCTGCTTGCTCAATGGATTATGTTTTTGAACTGCCGCCTACCCTGACCTCTGCTTGCTCAATGGATTATGTTTCTGCACTGCCGCCTGCCTTGACCTCTGCTTGCTCAGTGGATTATGTTTTTGAACTGCCGCCTGCCCTGACCTCTGCTTGCTCAATGGATTATGTTTTTGAACTGACGCCTGCCCTGACCTCTGCTTGCTCAATGGATTATGTTTCTGCACTGCCGCCTGCCTGACCTCTGCTTGCTCAATGGATTATGTTTTTGAACTGCCGCCTGCCCTGACCTCAGCTTGCTCAATGGATTATGTTTCTGCACTGCCGCCTGCCCTGACCTCAGCTTGCTCAATGGATTATGCTTCTGCACTGCCGCCTGCCCTGACCTCTGCTTGTTTCCGGTTATTAATCTGTGATACTAATAAAAATGTATATTATTCTGCACTATATGGACTGTGGGTCGTTTTTTTTCTTTGGTTTTTTGGTTGTTTCCGGTTATGTTTTTGCACTGCTGCCTGCCCTGACCTCTGCTTGTTTCCGGTTATGTTTCTGCACTGCTGCCTGCCCTGACCTTTGCTTGTTTCTGACTACTCATTTGCCTGCTGATTTTGTACTTCTTCCTCAATGCCTGCACTTTTAAGACCCCAGTAGAGCTAATTTATATAAATCCTGCATCCTAACAATGAAGCCGGGTTATAGGGCTTCTGATCACAATGGTAGGATGATGCCTCAATGTGAAGAAGGGTAGCACCAGTTCTTCACCTAACAGTATGGAATGCTTATCTAAAAAAATGAAAAAGGAACAGTACAGTATAGACAAAGGTCCCATAAACTCAACAAGAACAAACCATTAAGAACTTTAAGCATAAACATGTGAGACAACAAACCAAGTGGCTCAGAATACCACATCCGACCCAACCAGCAGTTTTGTTGAAGGTATTTTCCTCTGATCTTTCGTTAAGAGGGTACAACATCTCAAATACATTAGACTGGTGTGGGTCTCCAACCATTTAGGAACCCTCAAATCAATAGTACAGGGGTCTTGAATCAGCCACAAAATTGCTTCAGGAAGAATTGGGTGGAGCACTGGTTTCATATGTACCCTGCCGCTCATGTCAAGGTCTATGAAAATAACCAAACACAAGGCTGAGTACTCAGATCTTATAGGAACCTCCCCAATAGTGAATGGCCATCTGTACATTCATAGTTCCCCAGGTCTGTAGACAGATGCGGGTTTCACGTCCGGGACCTCTGCCTATCAGACATTTATAGAATATTTTATGGATAACACATAAATGTATGGGAAAACTCCTCTTGTAAATAGTGCGCCTCAAGTTTCTTCTGCTGTTTGCAGTGGAATGTAGTCATCATAGCTAATATGAGGGAAGGATTCCTGAGAGGGGGTATACATCTACTATATCCATATTCTGTGGATATCTACCCTAATAAAGCTTATGGACGGTGAGTGCAGTGATGAGACCGACCCTTTATCAACATGTTCTGTCCCACAAACTAATGTAGTACACTGCACTGACCGCCGATAGACTTTATTCTCCAAAGACAATTTAAGTTTGTTATATGTATTAAAATACTTTTTTTCCCAGAATTATCTAAGAATTATCGACAAGGAAAATGGACTCAAGATAAAGCTTAGAAACATATATTTCTTTACAGCTCCTGATATAGGTATTGCGGTCTTTAAAAACAGTAGTCCCCAACTTCTGCCTCCTCAGCAAGTTATCCCCTAGCCATTGGTAGATCATAACTTGCTGATTACGGGTGTTTCACTGCCAGGACCCCCACCAATCCTAAGAACAGGGTGTCTGGAACAAGCGGCTGTTAAGAATGCGCAACAACACTTCTTTCATTATGGGACAATGATGGGGCTGATATGCTGATGATGGACTATGATGGGGCTGATGTGCTGATGATGGACTATGATGGGGCTGATGTGCTGATGATGGACTATGATGGGGTTGATGTGCTGATGATGGACTATGATGGGGCTGATGTGCTGATGATGAACTATGATTGGGATGATGAAGTCTGCAATAACAGAGCATAGCAGTACAACCCCTTAGCCTGGAGTGCCCTAACAAATAGCTGGGGAGGGTCCGAGCTCACAGTCAGACCTTAGAAGAAGAGTTAATAGTTTTGTTTCTTCTGTCTTAAAGGACAAAAAAGGCTTACAGTATATACTCGCGTATAAGTCGAGATTTTCAGCCCATTTTTTGGGGCTGAAAGTCCCCCTCTCGGCTTATACGCGAGTCATATACCGGGGGTCGGCCAGGGAGGGGGAGCGGGGGGGGGGTGTCGGAGATCATACTCACCTCTCCTGGCATGTTTCTGCAGCCCCCCGTGCTTATTCCATCTTCTCGGCGCTGTTCTTCCTGCTTTCAGCGGTCACGTGGTACGCTCATTACCCTCATTAATATGCACATATGTAATGAGCGGCACCACGTGACCGCAGAAAGCAGGAAGAACAGCACTGAGAAGATGGAACAAGCACGGGGGGCTGCAGAGACATGCCAGGAGAGGTGAGTATAACGGGGGGAGCCATATTCACCTGTGCCCCATTCCACCGCTGCGCATCGCTCTGCTGTCTTGCTTCCTCTGGCAGTGACGTTAAGGTCAGAGGGTGCCATGACGTAGTTAGCAGGCGCCCTCTGCCTGAACAGTCACTGCAGAGCCAGCAACGCTGAGGAGCAGCAGCTGCAGCAGTGACAAGGTGAGTATATAGTTTTTTTTTTCATTTTTTTAATTGAGGCTGCGGCAGCAGCATTGTAAGGGGCCACTAATCACTGTGCAGCAATACAAGGGGCCACTCATCACTGTGCAGCATTATAAGGGGCCACTCATCACTGTGCAGCATTATAAGGGGCCACTCATCACTGTGCAGCATTATAAGGGGCCACTCATCACTGTGCAGCATTATAAGGGGCCACTCATCACCTTGCAGCATTATAAGGGGCCACTCATCACCGTGCAGCATAATAAGGGGCCACTAATCACCGTGCAGCATAATAAGGAGCCACTAATCACTGCAGCATTTCAAGGGGCCACTAATCACTGTGCAGCATTATAAGGGGCCACTCATCACTGTGCAGCATTACAAGGGGCCACTCATCACTGTGCAGCATTACAAGGGGCCACTAATAACTGTGCAGCATTACAAGGGGCCACTAATCACTGTGCAGCATTACAAGGGGCCACTAATCACTGTGCAGCATTACAAGGGGCCACTAATCACTGTGCAGCATTATATGGGGCCAGTAATCACTGTGCAGCATTATATAGGGCCAGTAATCACTGTGCAGCATTATATGGGGCCACTCATCACTGTGCTGCATTATAAGAGGCCACTCATCACTGTGCAGCATTATAAGGGGGCCTCTCATCACTGTGCAGCATTATACGGGGCCACTAATCACTGTGCAGCATTACAAAGGGCCACTAATCACCGTGCAGCATAAGGGGCCACTAATCACTGCATTTCAAGGGGCCACTAATCACTGTGCAGCATTATAAGTGGCCACTAATCACCGTGCAGCATTGTAAGGGGCCACTAATCAATGTGCAGCATTATAAGGGGCCACTAATCACTGTGCAGCATTATAAGGGGCCACTAATCACTGTGCAGCATTATAAGGGGCCACTAATCATTGTGCAGCATTATAAGGGGCCACTCTCCATGCAGCATTATAAGGGGCCACCAATCACTGTGCAGCATTATATGGGGCATATGTTATTATGGACCATGTTATAGGGCTACCATTATTCACTGTGCAGCATTATTAGGCATATTTTTGTATGGAGCATCTTATGGAACCCATCATGAACTTTATGGAGCATTATATGGGGCCATCATGAACTTTATGGAGCATCTTATGGGGCCCATTTTATTTTTGAAATTTACCAGTAGCTTCGGCATTTTCCACCCTAGGTTTATAGGCGAGTCAATAAGTTTTCCCAGTTTTTTGTGACAAAATTAGGGTGGTCGGCTTATACATGGGTCGGCTTATACACGAGTATATACGGACTTCTAAAGAAAATTGCCCCCAAGTTATTTTGAGCGACCCCGCCTGCTGTACCATCCTTGTGATTTACGAGAACGTTTCTCACTTCCTGCTAGGACAGCGGAAACCCAAGGAGTAAAGAGAGAAGGTCCTTATGGCTGCATGGAGTAATGCTGGAAATCTCTAAGTCTGCGGGGACAACAGAGACTTTAGAAGAAGGCAAACCAAGGTTTAGTGCTAGCACTAGTGTGAGAGAAGGTTTATACTACAGGACAGAAGTGCTGTAACAGGAAAGAACCTAACAAATAAAAAAGATTGTAGACAAACCAGATTTTGCTATCTATTCATGTCATTGCCTTCCATATTACAGAGAAATTTCCCTAAATCCGGTATCTGATAATCCACAATGATGTATATTCAGGGTCGAACTGGGGTGTCTGGGGCCCACCAGGGGAATGGACTCTAGGGCCCCATCCTACAGCTATATGCTAATATCTGTCAGTCGTTATCCCCATTATAGTGGAGCATCGGCTGTAAAACACAGGCGGCTCCTGTACATCTACTGTGCATCCCCATAACTGGGATGTATAATTACGGTAGTTTACATTAATGTGGTTCTTTGGTTAAAACAATTTATCACCGATCCATGGGCTCTATAGGATAGCTGATCGCATACGTCCGACCATTAGAAACTGCACCGACCGGAAGAATGAGAAAGTTTTATCGTTGATAGGACACTTATCCCCATTTTAAAATGGAGCAGCAGGTTAGATATCTGACCGAAGCTTCATTCATTCTCTTTGGAGCTTCTATAAAAATACAAGTGCAGCCACTGAGGGAATGAATGGATCAGTGGTCAAGTCGGACATGCCACTCCAGTCTAATGGGGATAAAAAGTTCCACATTTTGCTGAATGGGTCCAAGTAGTTAGACCCCCCCAATCAATACGTTATCACTTGTCCTGTGAATAGGAGATTACGTTTTTCCACAGGAAACCCCTGTAAGTGCATCTCTGCCGCTGTTTACAAAGTATTTAATCTCTAATGGAAATAAAGAATATTCTCCTAATTAATATCAGAGAAGACTAATGACCGTCAAACACAACACAATCCACTGTACCAAGACCAATAATACCACATACAGGGGAGAAATACCACCACACCATGACCAGACCACATAGTACCCGCATCATATCACATAAAAGGCACAAATACAACCACACCATGACCAGACCACATATTACCACCACATAGTGACCGAATAATATGACATATTACCAGCATATAGGGACCAAATAATAATTCATACACGGAGAAATACTTCCACACTGTGAACAGTCCACAAATTACCACCACTTATTGATGGAATACTACAGTACTGATTATGAATACAAACCACAATAATAACAACACTGTTATTACCACCAGTGACATTATACACAGTACCTCTGTATATAGTGTCAGTGTACAGGTAATATAGTGATTACCAGTGACATTATACACAGGAGCTCAGTGATCACTGGCAACATTATTGTCAAGGTTTGCTCAGCTTGTGGGATTAGGTAGTTCAGAGGTTAATGTGGATGGCCTCACTCTGAGATTCTGGGAGGCTTTTTAAAGCCTCATTGTGGGCTCATTCCTCATCGTTTATACTCAGACCCTTGGCCGAGTGTGTGTGACCCTGGTGTGCTTTGTGACTGTAATACTTTATGCTTGTTTGGTTTTGATCTGGTTCTGTCCCTGTTACGAGTTCTGCCTGTCCCTCTTGTACTGCGTTGCTATCTCTGTGTATGACTCATTGCCTATGACCTGACTATTCTCTGATTGCCCCTCTTGTACTGTGCAGCTATCTCCATGTATGACTCATTGCTTACGTTCTGACTACTCTCTGCTCGCCCCTCTGGTATCGCGCCGCCCTCTCCATGTATGACCGCCCGTTTGTCTGACCTGAGTTCCCCTCGCCTCTACTCCAGGATTCCTGTAGTAGAGTCCTACAATCATCTTCAGAAGTGGGACACTAAGCCCCGCCCCCTGTGGTCACATGATCGTAGGTCCTTGTACTTCTTACTACCTTCAGCATCGCAGGTCCCGTCTGCCTCAACTTTCCCTGCAGTATCGGACCCCGGGCCCTCCCGCAGTAGGGGTGAGTCACGCTGCTCAGCCATGGCAGTTCGCCGACGCTGACAGGATCCTGATATTTATACACAGAAGATCTGCATACAGTGTCAGTGTAATACAGTGACCACCAGTGAAATTATACACAGGAGCTTTTGGAAGTGCATTGAGCAGCAGGGTGGTTTGCTGGTGAAGGGAAAAAAAATCTCTTTAAATCTTCTGCCTGAGCGAGTGTAAGCGAGCTGAGTGTGACCTGAGCGTCAGTGCGAACGGTGGTAAGTGTGTGACTTGTGATTCAGTGACTTTGGATTCAGGGAGTTTGCAAAGGAGGTATTACTGAATTGCTGTTATATTTTATTAATACTTTTTATTTATTTTTACTTAGCTTTTCTGTCTGGTGCAATCCCCATTAGGAATGTGCTCCACTATTGCCAATGCCATCCAGTGTACGTCTTGACGCATGTACGCAATCCTTGACCAGCCAGTCGAGGGTGCATACTGCTGTGCGAGATGTGAGCACATTGTGCATTTGGAAGCCCAGATACTGGATTTAAATGTGCAGCTGGCAACACTGAGATCAATAGACAATATGGAAAGGAGACTTCTACTCACTGAGCAGACGCTCAATGAGATAGATGAGGGGGGGATGCTAGGTTGGAGCTGCAGGACAGTGAAGCAGTAAGATGGGTGACAGTTAGAAGGTGGGGTAGACAGAAGAGTGCCAGGGAGGCTAGTCCTGATCTGGCACAACCCAATAAGTTTGCCAAGTTGGCAGATGAGGGGAGTGTCAGTGCAGGGGTAGCACTGCTGCAGCAAGGCATGTCCTCTGAAAGCCAGAGGAGTATATGCTCCAGTAAGGGGAGAAATAGGAGAGCAGGGCAGGCCAGACAGGTGCTGGTAGTGGGGGACTCAATTATTAGGGGAACAGATAGGGCAATCTGTCACAAAGAAAGGGATCGTCGAACGGTGTGCTGCCTATCTGGCGCGCAAGTCTGACACATCGCTGACCGGGTTGACAGATTACTGGGAGGGGCTGGTGAGGATCCAGCGGTCATGGTGCACATTGGTACAAATGACACAGAGGTAGGTGGAAGGTCCTTAAAGATGATTTCAGGGAATTAGGCTGCAATCTTAAGGCAAGGACTTCCAAGGTGGTATTTTTGGAAATATTTCCTGTACCACGTGCCACGCCAGAGAGGAGATTAGGGAAGTTAATAAGTGGTTCAAGAATTAGTGTAGGAAGGAGGGGTTTGGGTTCCTGGAGAACTGGGCCGACTTCTCAGTTGGCTACAGGTTCTACGCTAGGGACGGGCTGCACCTCAATGGGGAGGGTGCAGCTGTGCTGGGGAAAAAAATGGCTAGAAGGGTGGAGGAGTGTTTAAACTTGGAACTAGGGGAGGGTATTCATTTTATAAGAGGGGAAGACTGTGTAGATAGAGACCTGGGCACAAATAATGAAATTGGAGGTGGTAGTGGCATGGGGGGTGAGGTTAGAACAGTTAATAATTTAAGAAATAGAGGTACAGACATACATAAAGTAAAGCGACGTCATCGCGCATCGGCTGTGAGTCAGGAGCAGAGGGGACTGATGGGAGAGAGATGCTCTCTATTCCACTGAAATTGAGCGCAGCGCCGGCTGCCTAGGTTGGGGAGCGGGGCCCCGGGGTGAGTGGAGGCCGAGAGTGAATGAATATTCATTTCTCTTTAGTAGTGGGGACAGTGGCTCCTGCCTCCTGACACCCGCTGCTGCTCCGCTGGCAGGGCCCCCATAGCAGCTGTGTGGCACTGGCTGGGGGCCCCTGGAGCAGTGGGGGCCCTAGGCAACTGCTGTCCCTGTATACCAGTAGAGGTGCCAGGGCCCACCAGATGCCAGGGCCCACCGGAGAATCAGTCCGACGCTACCTGTCTGTATATATAATGTCAGTGTACAAGTAATAGAATGATCACTGGAGACATACACAGGAGTTCTGTATATAGTGTACAGGTAATACAGTGACTCACCAGTAACATTATACACAGGAGCTCTGCATATAGTCAGCGTACAGGTAATACAAGGATCACCAGTGACATTATACACAGGAGCTCTGTATATACTATATAATGTAAGTGTCCAGGTAAATCACTGACTTACCAGTGACCTCTGTATTTGTAGCGATTCATCTTCGCTTTTCTTCCTCTTCCAGCCAGGACACGTTTGCTGCAGAAAATAACACACTATACTTGATCACTTCTAGACCACATTCCCCACTTTCCCCCCCGACTTCTACACTTTATGTGTAAAGGTCAGCCAGGGCAGTAGTCGTGGCTGAGTATTTCGGGTTCGGGCATTGTATACCCTGACCTCCCTCTACAGGAAAACGGTACCTCTTCTCTTGCATGGTACGGTGAATACTCACCGTGCCGTCAGCGTCCCCTTTGCTACGCCGACTTGATGCTGATCCTTGATCCCAATGAATAGAGACACAGTCCAGGGCAACTCTTAACTGAGCAAATTTATTTTCTTCAGGACACAGCACATCCACATAGTTTCCAGCATTTTCATCACAGTAAAGACAGCACATTACTTCATCTTTCCCTTCACTGTTCCTTGCAGTGTTTCCGTTTGACGAAGCGTCTCAGATGGCTCCTCAGTGTCCTCCCTGTATAGCGTCACCATGGTGAAGCGCTCTCCAGCATGTTTCGCCCCGGACATCAGAGATTCAGCCCACGTAGCTTTCCACCACATTCTGGAGTGACCTGCCCGTACCCTTTTACGGTAACCTTCAATCTTCCTCTGTTTACTTACACTCTTTTCCACTTTATTGCTGATTCTGCAGTACCGTGTTCTTCTCTAGATGGCTGGGCATCAGCTTTAACATCACGGGGTAGTTAGGCAGCTCAGGCATATAGCCCACCCGAGCACAAAGGGGTCAGGCCTCTGACTGCCTGAAACTGGAAGACCATCCTGGCTTATTCTCCAGCTATCCCCTCCTACAGTTAACTCCTATATGTCCTACAGCTACATCTACTGTGCAATGAGCTCAGTGCCCCATCTAGTGACCATAGCCCAGACTGCACTGTCCCTACCAAGTACAAGGTGCAGAAACATAGCTTATGCTATATAAATAATACAGCAACATGAAATATACGATAATGCGCAACAATGGTATAACATATATATAAATATATATACAAGTACAACAGCAACATGGGGGTTTAAAGGGGTAAGACTCTCAACCCCTTACACATGTCTACATATTGATATTAGTCATGTATTATACTACAGCACAGGCACCATTTTGATGAATGCAAACCTTTTTTTTGTAACCCCACAAACACCCGGAGCACCAGAATCTCAATAACTGAAATTTACAAATACAGATTACACAACAACCACAAGATGCATTTCATCACCCAGGTCACCTCATTTTAATCAGTATAACAGCGTAGACCTGACACTGTCTGTACTTTACTGTTCACAATCCTGCTGACAGGATCCCTTTAAATCTAAATTTTAATAAGTTTGTTCTTTTCTGCGCTAAACGTCCCCCAAACCCTGAGGACGGCGAGTATACCTTGGTTGTGTTTTGCTGTATGTGTATACAAAAGTAAAAGAAGAGCACCTATCAGGGGCTCAGAAAAGCTGGGTGGCATGTGTGCTAGTGTGTGACCCAGCGCAGGTGTCTCACTGGCCTATCAAAACAGTGACCGATAGCAGCAAACAGTGTGATGTGGATGTGAGAACTGTCTGCGGGGTGCGCTTAGGTGAGTGGACAAAAGAATATGGGAGGTTCACCTTTATAGTAACATCCCAGGGCAGGTGTGTCGTGAGCAAGTGGTGTTCAAGAAATATTGGTGGCAGTGGTTGTGACTTATCCTGACACACAATGTACAGGGAAATGGGAAAATTGTGAAAAAAAACGCAATTCTGACCTTAATTATGTTTACGGCGTACATTATGTGGTAAAAATGACCATGTAATATGATTCTCCTCATCAGTATGATTACAGAGATACTAAACGTGCCCAGATTTTTAAATTATTTTAGTGGTAGAAAAAAAATCAAGACTTTGAAATAAAAAATATGTTGGAGTTTGTGTTGCCATTTTCCGAGACCCGTAGTTTTACTTTTTCGTTCAATAGAGCTATGAGAGGGATTATTTTTTCATAAGGCGAGACGTTATTATGGATATTACTTTGGGATAGATATGACATTTTAGTTGCTTGTTACGTATTTTAAGTGGTATTGCAGCGACCAAAAAATACCGCAATGTTGGCGTTTTTAAATTTTTTGTGTTTACCAATTGGGTTAATTATTTTTATATTTTGATAGCTCGGACTTTGCTGGATGTGGCGATATCACTTGACATTTTTTTTTATGTTCATTTTCAATGGAGGAAAATTGAACTTTTATGAGTTTTTTTTTCAGATTTGTTTAAATCTTTTTTTGTTGTTTTACTTTTCTTTTCACTTCATTTATCGCTCCCTAAGGCCCCTTTCACACTTCAGTTTTTTGCAATCAGTCACAATCCGTCAGGTTTTGACAAAAACGGATCCTCAGTTTTTTTTTGAGGATCCGTTTTTTCCCCATTGACTTGCATTAATGGCGGATTGTGACGGATGGCTGTCCGTTTCATCAGTTTTTTTTTTTTGAGGATCCGCCAAAAGTTGCTGTCCGTCACCATCCTCAAAGATTTCAAAACGGAGCTTGCAACAAAACTCTCTCTCTCTCTCTCTCCTTCCCGACCAGCGTTTCCTTTAAATTTCCTCATTTTCAGGATCCTGTGCCATCCGTTCACATCAGTTCAGAACGGATCCGCTTGTCTGCCTTTTTGGCGGATTTGAACTGATGCAAAAAACTGAAGTGTGAAAGAGGCCTAAGCTGTACTACATACAGGGGCTAATGGTGCAGCAGAAGTGTGAACTTTTTGATGCTTTTGTTTAATATTTTCCACTATAGTATATGGAGAGCATAAAAAACGCATGCAAAATTCCAATGAAGTCTCCAATTGTGGAACTGAAGCATTCCTCTACTAAAAAAAATGCATTCGAAAAAACTGCCACAAAAAAATACAATAAAAAGTTTTGATTGCTTTAGTGCGAATACCTATGGAAACAATGCAGCACTTCTGCACGTGTGAACATGGCCCAGGAGAGACTCTGGACAATTTGTACGTTCTACACCAGGTTCACACTTGGGGTTATTTATTTTTTTATCACTACTTAGAATTACAGACAAATTAAAAAAAGTGATCTGAGCCAATTATATGGAAAAAATACAATATTATTTAACATTTATTCTGAAGCTATATGAAATAATTCTGACTACAGCAATGGTCTGTGCCCATCACGGGTGATCCGTGTTACCGGGAAGAGAGGAGGAGACATTCCTGGAAGAAGCTGACAATAGATACATCACATTATCTCACGTATGAGGATACAGAATTATACAGGTTTGAAAATATCAAATAGAAAGATTTGCCTGTAAACAGGTAAAAAAGCAAAAACAGTAAATAAAGCAATGACTTGCGCTATTGTACCGGTAAGTTTTTATACATCTCATCCCAATCCAGCTAACCCCTATCCGTACAGTGGCAGCTGGTATTGGATGGTCTGCCATGGGTAACATAACTAGTTCTCCTATATTAGACCCATTGCCATGTTCGTCTTTATGACATCACAGAAGCGTTGTCCACGAGTCATGGAATGTTCCGCAAGAACGGTCAGTGCGAGGCAAGCAGAGATAGAGAGGAGAGCTGAACACTAACCCAGAGCGACTTGTAAATCACTTTTTACTTGTTTTGTTTATTTTTTTTACTTTTATTTCTTTTTTTTGGGAGTGTTTTCTACCATCCGCACACACTTTTGTGTGTGTGGAGGGGAAGGCAGCCTAATGGCTGCACCCGTAGCTGGAGGAAAGTTCCAACCACGGAGACGTCTCCCACATGCCAGGACATCCCTATACAGTCAGAGGCCTGAACACCACCAAAGGCCAACTGGCTTCACGGGGTATGTGATGGCAGTGCTTTATTATATCGTGTCAATTATTAAATGCCTGTTCAAAACACCAGAAAAGGCAAAGGACCGATATTCCAGACTGAAAAGTCCACCACCATATCCTACAATGCCCGAAATAGGCCGATTCGTACAACCTGCAGCAAACATCAGCGCAGAGCCAGAGGGTATGAAGGAACGCCTGATACTCACCAGAACAGTAGATGAGGAAGAGACAACAGCCACATTGCCCAGGAGCCCATCCCCATGCACCTGGATGGAGCTAACTCCCTCTCAAGCACGTATACTCCTCAGTATGCCTTACGACTATCAACCGCATATTAAGGTGACTGCTAAACAAGGCTACAATCCTACACCACACCTGCCAGTCAGC
The DNA here is from genome assembly GCF_039654945.1 of Dendrobates tinctorius. Taxonomy (NCBI): domain Eukaryota; kingdom Metazoa; phylum Chordata; class Amphibia; order Anura; family Dendrobatidae; genus Dendrobates; species Dendrobates tinctorius. The sequence continues at coordinate 2,592,124 of NW_027361791.1, read as the reverse complement.
TATACCACTGGAAAGATCATGCAAGTAATGCTGATGAGCCCACAGGATGTACAACGTGCCTACAAGAGAGATTTGGGTTTCCTTCCAAGTCCTAGGAAGATCATTCTCCCGAGAAGAGAATTCCGCGGCACTTTGATTTAGCCGGCGGAAAATGTAGTGGCGAGTTGCTTGCAGCAAGCACATACCCTCTTCTGCACAGCTGCTTCTTAGACAGATTTTCCGGTTTTGACTATGGCTTGATCAATGGATCATGTTTCTATACTGCCGCCTGCCCTGACCTCTGCTTGTTTAAAGTTATGCATCTACACTGCCGCCTGCCCTGACCTTTGCTTGCTCAATGGATTATGTTTTTGAACTGCCGCCTGCCTGACCTCTGCTTGCTCAATGGATTGTTTCTGCACTGCCGCCTGCCTTCACCTCTGCTTGCTCAATGGATTATGTTTTTGAACTGCCGCCTACCCTGACCTCTGCTTGCTCAATGGATTATGTTTCTGCACTGCCGCCTGCCTTGACCTCTGCTTGCTCAGTGGATTATGTTTTTGAACTGCCGCCTGCCCTGACCTCTGCTTGCTCAATGGATTATGTTTTTGAACTGACGCCTGCCCTGACCTCTGCTTGCTCAATGGATTATGTTTCTGCACTGCCGCCTGCCTGACCTCTGCTTGCTCAATGGATTATGTTTTTGAACTGCCGCCTGCCCTGACCTCAGCTTGCTCAATGGATTATGTTTCTGCACTGCCGCCTGCCCTGACCTCAGCTTGCTCAATGGATTATGCTTCTGCACTGCCGCCTGCCCTGACCTCTGCTTGTTTCCGGTTATTAATCTGTGATACTAATAAAAATGTATATTATTCTGCACTATATGGACTGTGGGTCGTTTTTTTTCTTTGGTTTTATGGTTGTTTCCGGTTATGTTTTTGCACTGCTGCCTGCCCTGACCTCTGCTTGTTTCCGGTTATGTTTCTGCACTGCTGCCTGCCCTGACCTTTGCTTGTTTCTGACTACTCATTTGCCTGCTGATTTTGTACTTCTTCCTCAATGCCTGCACTTTTAAGACCCCAGTAGAGCTAATTTATATAAATCCTGCATCCTAACAATGAAGCCGGGTTATAGGGCTTCTGATCACAATGGTAGGATGATGCCTCAATGTGAAGAAGGGTAGCACCAGTTCTTCACCTAACAGTATGGAATGCTTATCTAAAAAAATGAAAAAGGAACAGTACAGTATAGACAAAGGTCCCATAAACTCAACAAGAACAAACCATTAAGAACTTTAAGCATAAACATATGAGACAACAAACCAAGTGGCTCAGAATACCACATCCGACCCAACCAGCAGTTTTGTTGAAGGTATTTTCCTCTGATCTTTCGTTAAGAGGGTACAACATCTCAAATACATTAGACTGGTGTGGGTCTCCAACCATTTAGGAACCCTCAAATCAATAGTACAGGGGTCTTGAATCAGCCACAAAATTGCTTCAGGAAGAATTGGGTGGAGCACTGGTTTCATATGTACCCTGCCGCTCATGTCAAGGTCTATGAAAATAACCAAACACAAGGCTGAGTACTCAGATCTTATAGGAACCTCCCCAATAGTGAATGGCCATCTGTATATTCATAGTTCCCCAGGTCTGTAGACAGATGCGGGTTTCACGTCCGGGACCTCTGCCTATCAGACATTTATAGAATATTTTATGGATAACACATAAATGTATGGGAAAACTCCTCTTGTAAATAGTGCGCCTCAAGTTTCTTCTGCTGTTTGCAGTGGAATGTAGTCATCATAGCTAATATGAGGGAAGGATTCCTGAGAGGGGGTATACATCTACTATATCCATATTCTGTGGATATCTACCCTAATAAAGCTTATGGACGGTGAGTGCAGTGATGAGACCGACCCTTTATCAACATGTTCTGTCCCACAAACTAATGTAGTACACTGCACTGACCGCCGATAGACTTTATTCTCCAAAGACAATTTAAGTTTGTTATATGTATTAAAATACTTTTTTTCCCAGAATTATCTAAGAATTATCGACAAGGAAAATGGACTCAAGATAAAGCTTAGAAACATATATTTCTTTACAGCTCCTGATATAGGTATTGCGGTCTTTAAAAACAGTAGTCCCCAACTTCTGCCTCCTCAGCAAGTTATCCCCTAGCCATTGGTAGATCATAACTTGCTGATTACGGGTGTTTCACTGCCAGGACCCCCACCAATCCTAAGAACAGGGTGTCTGGAACAAGCGGCTGTTAAGAATGCGCAACAACACTTCTTTCATTATGGGACAATGATGGGGCTGATATGCTGATGATGGACTATGATGGGGCTGATGTGCTGATGATGGACTATGATGGGGCTGATGTGCTGATGATGGACTATGATGGGGTTGATGTGCTGATGATGGACTATGATGGGGCTGATGTGCTGATGATGAACTATGATTGGGATGATGAAGTCTGCAATAACAGAGCATAGCAGTACAACCCCTTAGCCTGGAGTGCCCTAACAAATAGCTGGGGAGGGTCCGAGCTCACAGTCAGACCTTAGAAGAAGAGTTAATAGTTTTGTTTCTTCTGTCTTAAAGGACAAAAAAGGCTTACAGTATATACTCGCGTATAAGTCGAGATTTTCAGCCCATTTTTTGGGGCTGAAAGTCCCCCTCTCGGCTTATACGCGAGTCATATACCGGGGGTCGGCCAGGGAGGGGGAGCGGGGGGTGTCGGAGATCATACTCACCTCTCCTGGCATGTTTCTGCAGCCCCCCGTGCTTATTCCATCTTCTCGGCGCTGTTCTTCCTGCTTTCAGCGGTCACGTGGTACGCTCATTACCCTCATTAATATGCACATATGTAATGAGCGGCACCACGTGACCGCAGAAAGCAGGAAGAACAGCACTGAGAAGATGGAACAAGCACGGGGGGCTGCAGAGACATGCCAGGAGAGGTGAGTATAACGGGGGGAGCCATATTCACCTGTGCCCCATTCCACCGCTGCGCATCGCTCTGCTGTCTTGCTTCCTCTGGCAGTGACGTTAAGGTCAGAGGGTGCCATGACGTAGTTAGCAGGCGCCCTCTGCCTGAACAGTCACTGCAGAGCCAGCAACGCTGAGGAGCAGCAGCTGCAGCAGTGACAAGGTGAGTATATAGTTTTTTTTTTCATTTTTTTAATTGAGGCTGCGGCAGCAGCATTGTAAGGGGCCACTAATCACTGTGCAGCAATACAAGGGGCCACTCATCACTGTGCAGCATTATAAGGGGCCACTCATCACTGTGCAGCATTATAAGGGGCCACTCATCACTGTGCAGCATTATAAGGGGCCACTCATCACTGTGCAGCATTATAAGGGGCCACTCATCACCTTGCAGCATTATAAGGGGCCACTCATCACCGTGCAGCATAATAAGGGGCCACTAATCACCGTGCAGCATAATAAGGAGCCACTAATCACTGCAGCATTTCAAGGGGCCACTAATCACTGTGCAGCATTATAAGGGGCCACTCATCACTGTGCAGCATTACAAGGGGCCACTCATCACTGTGCAGCATTACAAGGGGCCACTAATAACTGTGCAGCATTACAAGGGGCCACTAATCACTGTGCAGCATTACAAGGGGCCACTAATCACTGTGCAGCATTACAAGGGGCCACTAATCACTGTGCAGCATTATATGGGGCCAGTAATCACTGTGCAGCATTATATGGGGCCAGTAATCACTGTGCAGCATTATATGGGGCCACTCATCACTGTGCTGCATTGTAAGAGGCCACTCATTACTGTGCAGCATTATAAGGGGGCCTCTCATTACTGTGCAGCATTATACGGGGCCACTAATCACTGTGCAGCATTACAAAGGGCCACTAATCACCGTGCAGCATAAGGGGCCACTAATCACTGCAGCATTTCAAGGGGCCACTAATCACTGTGCAGCATTATAAGTGGCCACTAATCACCGTGCAGCATTGTAAGGGGCCACTAATCAATGTGCAGCATTATAAGGGGCCACTAATCACTGTGCAGCATTATAAGGGGCCACTAATCACTGTGCAGCATTATAAGGGGCCACTAATCACTGTGCAGCATTATAAGGGGCCACTAATCATTGTGCAGCATTATAAGGGGCCACTCACCATGCAGCATTATAAGGGGCCACCAATCACTGTGAAGCATTATATGGGGCATATGTTATTATGGACCATGTAATAGGGCTACCATTATTCACTGTGCAGCATTATTAGGCATATTTTTGTATGGAGCATCTTATGGAACCCATCATGAACTTTATGGAGCATTATATGGGGCCATCATGAACTTTATGGAGCATCTTATGGGGCCCATTTTATTTTTGAAATTTACCAGTAGCTTCGGCATTTTCCACCCTAGGTTTATAGGCGAGTCAATAAGTTTTCCCAGTTTTTTGTGACAAAATTAGGGTGGTCGGCTTATACATGGGTCGGCTTATACGCGAGTATATACGGACTTCTAAAGAAAATTGCCCCCAAGTTATTTTGAGCGACCCCGCCTGCTGTACCATCCTTGTGATTTACGAGAACGTTTCTCACTTCCTGCTAGGACAGCGGAAACCCAAGGAGTAAAGAGAGAAGGTCCTTATGGCTGCATGGAGTAATGCTGGAAATCTCTAAGTCTGCGGGGACAACAGAGACTTTAGAAGAAGGCAAACCAAGGTTTAGTGCTAGCACTAGTGTGAGAGAAGGTTTATACTACAGGAGAGAAGTGCTGTAACAGGAAAGAACCTAACAAATAAAAAAGATTGTAGACAAACCAGATTTTGCTATCTATTCATGTCATTGCCTTCCATATTACAGAGAAATTTCCCTAAATCCGGTATCTGATAATCCACAATGATGTATATTCAGGGTCGAACTGGGGTGTCTGGGGCCCACCAGGGGAATGGACTCTAGGGCCCCATCCTACAGCTATATGCTAATATCTGTCAGTCGTTATCCCCATTATAGTGGAGCATCGGCTGTAAAACACAGGCGGCTCCTGCACATCTACTGTGCACCCCCATAACTGGGATGTATAATTACGGTAGTTTACATTAATGTGGTTCTTTGGTTAAAACAATTTATCACCGATCCATGGGCTCTATAGGATAGCTGATCGCATACGTCCGACCATTAGAAACTGCACCGACCGGAAGAATGAGAAAGTTTTATCGTTGATAGGACACTTATCCCCATTTTAAAATGGAGCAGCAGGTTAGATATCTGACCGAAGCTTCATTCATTCTCTTTGGAGCTTCTATAAAAATACAAGTGCAGCCACTGAGGGAATGAATGGATCAGTTGTCAAGTCGGACATGCCACTCCAGTCTAATGGGGATAAAAAGTTCCACATTTTGCTGAATGGGTCCAAGTAGTTAGACCCCCCCAATCAATACGTTATCACTTGTCCTGTGAATAGGAGATTACGTTTTTCCACAGGAAACCCCTGTAAGTGCATCTCTGCCGCTGTTTACAAAGTATTTAATCTCTAATGGAAATAAAGAATATTCTCCTAATTAATATCAGAGAAGACTAATGACCGTCAAACACAACACAATCCACTGTACCAAGACCAATAATACCACATACAGGGGAGAAATACCACCACACCATGACCAGACCACATAGTACCCGCATCATATCACATAAAAGGCACAAATACAACCACACCATGACCAGACCACATATTACCACCACATAGTGACCGAATAATATGACATATTACCAGCATATAGGGACCAAATAATAATTCATACACGGAGAAATACTTCCACACTGTGAACAGTCCACAAATTACCACCACTTATTGATGGAATACTACAGTACTGATTATGAATACAAACCACAATAATAACAACACTGTTATTACCACCAGTGACATTATACACAGTACCTCTGTATATAGTGTCAGTGTACAGGTAATACAGTGATTACCAGTGACATTATACACAGGAGCTCAGTGATCACTGGCAACATTATTGTCAAGGTTTGCTCAGCTTGTGGGATTAGGTAGTTCAGAGGTTAATGTGGATGGCCTCACTCTGAGATTCTGGGAGGCTTTTTAAAGCCTCATTGTGGGCTCATTCCTCATCGTTTATACTCAGACCCTTGGCCGAGTGTGTGTGACCCTGGTGTGCTTTGTGACTGTAATACTTTATGCTTGTTTGGTTTTGATCTGGTTCTGTCCCTGTTACGAGTTCTGCCTGTCCCTCTTGTACTGCGTTGCTATCTCTGTGTATGACTCATTGCCTATGACCTGACTATTCTCTGATTGCCCCTCTTGTACTGTGCAGCTATCTCCATGTATGACTCATTGCTTACGTTCTGACTACTCTCTGCTCGCCCCTCTGGTATCGCGCCGCCCTCTCCATGTATGACCGCCCGTTTGTCTGACCTGAGTTCCCCTCGCCTCTACTCCAGGATTCCTGTAGTAGAGTCCTACAATCATCTTCAGAAGTGGGACACTAAGCCCCGCCCCCTGTGGTCACATGATCGTAGGTCCTTGTACTTCTTACTACCTTCAGCATCGCAGGTCCCGTCTGCCTCAACTTTCCCTGCAGTATCGGACCCCGGGCCCTCCCGCAGTAGGGGTGAGTCACGCTGCTCAGCCGTGGCAGTTCGCCGACGCTGACAGGATCCTGATATTTATACACAGAAGATCTGCATACAGTGTCAGTGTAATACAGTGACCACCAGTGAAATTATACACAGGAGCTTTTGGAAGTGCATTGAGCAGCAGGGTGGTTTGCTGGTGAAGGGAAAAAAAATCTCTTTAAATCTTCTGCCTGAGCGAGTGTAAACGAGCTGAGTGTGACCTGAGCGTAAGTGCGAACGGTGGTAAGTGTGTGACTTGTGATTCAGTGACTTTGGATTCAGGGAGTTTGCAAAGGAGGTATTACTGAATTGCTGTTATATTTTATTAATACTTTTTATTTATTTTTACTTATCTTTTCTGTCTGGTGCAATCCCCATTAGGAATGTGCTCCACTATTGCCAATGCCATCCAGTGTACGTCTTGCCGCATGTACGCAATCCTTGACCAGCCAGTCGAGGGTGCATACTGCTGTGCGAGATGTGAGCACATTGTGCATTTGGAAGCCCAGATACTGGATTTAAATGTGCAGCTGGCAACACTGAGATCAATAGACAATATGGAAAGGAGACTTCTACTCACTGAGCAGACGCTCAATGAGATAGATGAGGGGGGGATGCTAGGTTGGAGCTGCAGGACAGTGAAGCAGTAAGATGGGTGACAGTTAGAAGGTGGGGTAGACAGAAGAGTGCCAGGGAGGCTAGTCCTGATCTGGCACAACCCAATAAGTTTGCCAAGTTGGCAGATGAGGGGAGTGTCAGTGCAGGGGTAGCACTGCTGCAGCAAGGCATGTCCTCTGAAAGCCAGAGGAGTATATGCTCCAGTAAGGGGAGAAATAGGAGAGCAGGGCAGGCCAGACAGGTGCTGGTAGTGGGGGACTCAATTATTAGGGGAACAGATAGGGCAATCTGTCACAAAGAAAGGGATCGTCGAACGGTGTGCTGCCTATCTGGCGCTCAAGTCTGACACATCGCTGACCGGGTTGACAGATTACTGGGAGGGGCTGGTGAGGATCCAGCGGTCATGGTGCACATTGGTACAAATGACACAGAGGTAGGTGGAAGGTCCTTAAAGATGATTTCAGGGAATTAGGCTGCAATCTTAAGGCAAGGACCTCCAAGGTGGTATTTTTGGAAATATTTCCTGTACCACGTGCCACGCCAGAGAGGAGATTAGGGAAGTTAATAAGTGGTTCAAGAATTAGTGTAGGAAGGAGGGGTTTGGGTTCCTGGAGAACTGGGCCGACTTCTCAGTTGGCTACAGGTTCTACGCTAGGGACGGGCTGCACCTCAATGGGGAGGGTGCAGCTGTGCTGGGGAAAAAAATGGCTAGAAGGGTGGAGGAGTGTTTAAATTTGGAACTAGGGGAGGGTATTCATTTTATAAGAGGGGAAGACTGTGTAGATAGAGACCTGGGCACAAATAATGAAATTGGGGGTGGTAGTGGCATGGGGGGTGAGGTTAGAACAGTTAATAATTTAAGAAATAGAGGTACAGACATACATAAAGTGCATGTATACAAATGCCAGAAGCCTCGCCAACAAAATGGAGGACTTAGAATTAATTTTGTTGGAAGATAAGGTATATTGCACCCCCTCATAGGGTATAAGGCTGCCCCCTCATAGGGTATAATGCTTCTCCCCCCTCATAGGGTATAATGCACCCCCTCATAGGGTATAATGCTGCCCCCTCATAGGGTATAACACTAGATAGATAGATAGATATGTGATAATTAGATGTATAGATAGATAATAGATAGATAGATCTATGGATAGACAGATAGATATAAAGATATAAAGATAATAGATAGTGAAAGATATAGGTAGCTATAGAGATAGATAGACCTAGATAGATATAGATAGATAAATAGATAGATAGGGGATAAATAGATATATGGATAGATAGATAGAAAGATAGATAGATAGATATAAAGATAATAGATAGTGATAGCTATAGATAGGTATATAGATAGATAGGGGATAAATAGATAGATCTATGGATAGATGATATATAGATGGATAGATATAAAGATAATAGATAGAGATAGATATAGATAGGTATAGAGATAGATGGATATAGACTATTTATATCTATCTATATCTACCTCTATATCTATCTATCTATCTATATCTATCTCTATATCTAAGATAGAGACAGATAGATATAGAGATAGAGATATAGATATACAGATAGAAATAGATATAGAGATATATAGATATAGAGACAGATAGATATAGAGATAGATATAGATAGATATAGAGATATATAAAAAACAAACCACAATACTCACCTCTCCTCCTGCTCCCACGCTGATGACGGCTTCAGTGTCAGCAGCTGACCCGTCTGCCAGACACACAGCGGGTGCGCGATGAAGTGACGTCATCGCGCATCGGCTGTGAGTCAGGAGCAGAGGGGACTGATGGGAGAGAGATGCTCTCTCTTCCACTGCAATTGAGCGCGGCGCCGGCTGCCTAGGTTGGGGAGCGGGGCCCCGGGGTGAGTGAAGGCCGAGAGTGAATGAATATTCATTTCTCTTTAGTAGTGGGGACAGTGGCTCCTGCCTCCTGACACCCGCTGCTGCTCCGCTGGCAGGGCCCCCATAGCAGCTGTGTGGCACTGGCTGGGGGCCCCTGGAGCAGTGGGGGCCCTAGGCAACTGCTGTCCCTGTATACCAGTAGAGGTGCCAGGGCCCACCAGATGCCAGGGCCCACCGGAGAATCAGTCCGACGCTACCTGTCTGTATATATAATGTCAGTGTACAAGTAATAGAATGATCACTGGAGACATACACAGGAGTTCTGTATATAGTGTATAGTGTACAGGTAATACAGTGACTCACCAGTAACATTATACACAGGAGCTCTGCATATAGTCAGCGTACAGGTAATACAAGGATCACCAGTGACATTATACACAGGAGCTCTGTATATACTATATAATGTAAGTGTCCAGGTAAATCACTGACTTACCAGTGACCTCTGTATTTGTAGCGATTCATCTTCGCTTTTCTTCCTCTTCCAGCCAGGACACGTTTGCTGCAGAAAATAACACACTATACTTGATCACTTCTAGACCACATTCCCCACTTTCCCCCCCGACTTCTACACTTTATGTGTAAAGGTCAGCCAGGGCAGTAGTCGTGGCTGAGTATTTCGGGTTCGGGCATTGTATACCCTGACCTCCCTCTACAGGAAAACGGTACCTCTTCTCTTGCATGGTACGGTGAATACTCACCGTGCCGTCAGCGTCCCCTTTGCTACGCCGACTTGATGCTGATCCTTGATCCCAATGAATAGAGACACAGTCCAGGGCAACTCTTAACTGAGCAAATTTATTTTCTTCAGGACACAGCACATCCACATATTTTCCAGCATTTTCATCACAGTAAAGACAGCACATTACTTCATCTTTCCCTTCACTGTTCCTTGCAGTGTTTCCGTTTGACGAAGCGTCTCAGATGGCTCCTCAGTGTCCTCCCTGTATAGCGTCACCACGGTGAAGCGCTCTCCAGCATGTTTCGCCCCGGACATCAGAGATTCAGCCCACGTAGCTTTCCACCACATTCTGGAGTGACCTGCCCGTACCCTTTTACGGTAACCTTCAATCTTCCTCTGTTTACTTACACTCTTTTCCACTTTATTGCTGATTCTGCAGTACCGTGTTCTTCTCTAGATGGCTGGGCATCAGCTTTAACATCACGGGGTAGTTAGGCAGCTCAGGCATATAGCCCACCCGAGCACAAAGGGGTCAGGCCTCTGACTGCCTGAAACTGGAAGACCATCCTGGCTTATTCTCCAGCTATCCCCTCCTACAGTTAACTCCTATATGTCCTACAGCTACATCTACTGTGCAATGAGCTCAGTGCCCCATCTAGTGACCATAGCCCAGACTGCACTGTCCCTACCAAGTACAAGGTGCAGAAACATAGCTTATGCTATATAAATAATACAGCAACATGAAATATACGATAATGCGCAACAATGGTATAACATATATATAAATATATATACAAGTACAACAGCAACATGGGGGTTTAAAGGGGTAAGACTCTCAACCCCTTACACATGTCTACATATTGATATTAGTCATGTATTATACTACAGCACAGGCACCATTTTGATGAATGCAAACCTTTTTTTTGTAACCCCACAAACACCCGGAGCACCAGAATCTCAATAACTGAAATTTACAAATACAGATTACACAACAACCACAAGATGCATTTCATCACCCAGGTCACCTCATTTTAATCAGTATAACAGCGTAGACCTGACACTGTCTGTACTTTACTGTTCACAATCCTGCTGACAGGATCCCTTTAAATCTAAATTTTAATAAGTTTGTTCTTTTCTGCGCTAAACGTCCCCCAAACCCTGAGGACGGCGAGTATACCTTGGTTGTGTTTTGCTGTATGTGTATACAAAAGTAAAAGAAGAGCACCTATCAGGGGCTCAGAAAAGCTGGGTGGCATGTGTGCTAGTGTGTGACCCAGCGCAGGTGTCTCACTGGCCTATCAAAACAGTGACCGATAGCAGCAAACAGTGTGATGTGGATGTGAGAACTGTCTGCGGGGTGCGCTTAGGTGAGTGGACAAAAGAATATGGGAGGTTCACCTTTATAGTAACATCCCAGGGCAGGTGTGTCGTGAGCAAGTGGTGTTCAAGAAATATTGGTGGCAGTGGTTGTGACTTATCCTGACACACAATGTACAGGGAAATGGGAAAATTGTGAAAAAAAACGCAATTCTGACCTTAATTATGTTTACGGCGTACATTATGTGGTAAAAATGACCATGTAATATGATTCTCCTCATCAGTATGATTACAGAGATACTAAACGTGCCCAGATTTTTAAATTATTTTAGTGGTAGAAAAAAAATCAAGACTTTGAAATAAAAAATATGTTGGAGTTTGTGTTGCCATTTTCCGAGACCCGTAGTTTTACTTTTTCGTTCAATAGAGCTATGAGAGGGATTATTTTTTCATAAGGCGAGACGTTATTATGGATATTACTTTGGGATACATATGACATTTTAGTTGCTTGTTACGTATTTTAAGTGGTATTGCAGCGACCAAAAAATACCGCAATGTTGGCGTTTTTAAATTTTTTGTGTTTACCAATTGGGTTAATTATTTTTATATTTTGATAGCTCGGACTTTGCTGGATGTGGCGATATCACTTGACATTTTTTTTTATGTTCATTTTCAATGGAGGAAAATTGAACTTTTATGAGTTTTTTTTCAGATTTGTTTAAATCTTTTTTTGTTGTTTTACTTTTCTTTTCACTTCATTTATCGCTCCCTAAGGCCCCTTTCACACTTCAGTTTTTTGCAATCAGTCACAATCCGTCAGGTTTTGACAAAAACGGATCCTCAATTTTTTTTGGAGGATCCGTTTTTTCCCCATTGACTTGCATTAATGGCGGATTGTGACGGATGGCTGTCCGTTTCATCCGTTTTTTTTTTGAGGATCCGCCAAAAGTTGCTGTCCGTCACCATCCTCAAAGATTTCAAAACGGAGCTTGCAACAAAACTCTCTCTCTCTCTCCTTCCCGACCAGCATTTCCTTTAAATTTCCTCATTTTCAGGATCCTGTGCCATCCGTTCACATCAGTTCAGAACGGATCCGCTTGTCTGCCTTTTTGGCGGATTTGAACTGATGCAAAAAACTGAAGTGTGAAAGAGGCCTAAGCTGTACTACATACAGGGGCTAATGGTGCAGCAGAAGTGTGAACTTTTTGATGCTTTTGTTTAATATTTTCCACTATATTATATGGAGAGCATAAAAAACGCATGCAAAATTCCAATGAAGTCTCCAATTGTGGAACTGAAGCATTCCTCTACTAAAAAAAATGCATTCGAAAAAACTGCCACAAAAAAATACAATAAAAAGTTTTGATTGCTTTAGTGCGAATACCTATGGAAACAATGCAGCACTTCTGCACGTGTGAACATGGCCCAGGAGAGACTCTGGACAATTTGTATGTTCTACACCAGGTTCACACTTGGGGTTATTTATTTTTTTATCACTACTTAGAATTACAGACAAATTAAAAAAAGTGATCTGAGCCAATTATATGGAAAAAATACAATATTATTTAACATTTATTCTGAAGCTATATGAAATAATTCCGACTACAGCAATGGTCTGTGCCCATCACGGGTGATCCGTGTTACCGGGAAGAGAGGAGGAGACATTCCTACAAGGAGCTGACAATAGATACATCACATTATCTCACATATGAGGATACAGAATTATACAGGTTTGAAAATATCAAATAGAAAGATTTGCCTGTAAACAGGTAAAAAAGCAAAAACAGTAAATAAAGCAATGACTTGCGCTATTGTACCGGTAAGTTTTTATACATCTCATCCCAATCCAGCTAACCCCTATCCGTACAGTGGCAGCTGGTATTGGATGGTCTGCCATGGGTAACATAACTAGTTCTCCTATATTAGACCCATTGCCATGTTCGTCTTTATGACATCACAGAAGCGTTGTCCACGAGTCATGGAATGTTCCGCAAGAACGGTCAGTGCGAGGCAAGCAGAGATAGAGAGGAGAGCTGAACACTAACCCAGAGCGACTTGTAAATCACTTTTTACTTGTTTTGTTTATTTTTTTTACTTTTATTTCTTTTTTTTGGGAGTGTTTTCTACCATCCGCACACACTTTTGTGTGTGTGGAGGGGAAGGCAGCCTAATGGCTGCACCCGTAGCTGGAGGAAAGTTCCAACCACGGAGACGTCTCCCACATGCCAGGACATCCCTATACAGTCAGAGGCCTGAACACCACCAAAGGCCAACTGGCTTCACGGGGTATGTGATGGCAGTGCTTTATTATATCGTGTCAATTATTAAATGCCTGTTCAAAACACCAGAAAAGGCAAAGGACCGATATTCCAGACTGAAAAGTCCACCACCATATCCTACAATGCCCGAAATAGGCCGATTCGTACAACCTGCAGCAAACATCAGCGCAGAGCCAGAGGGTATGAAGGAACGCCTGATACTCACCAGAACAGTAGATGAGGAAGAGACAACAGCCACATTGCCCAGGAGCCCATCCCCATGCACCTGGATGGAGCTAACTCCCTCTCAAGCACGTATACTCCTCAGTATGCCTTACGACCATCAACCGCGTATTAAGGTGACTGCTAAACAAGGCTACAATCCTACACCACACCTGCCAGTCAGCTATACCACTGGAAAGATCATGCAAGTAATGCTGATGAGCCCACAGGATGTACAACGTGCCTACAAGAGAGATTTGGGTTTCCTTCCAAGTCCTAGGAAGATCATTCTCCCGAGAAGAGAATTCCGCGGCACTTTGATTTAGCCGGCGGAAAATGTAGTGGCGAGTTGCTTGCAGCAAGCACATACCATCTTCTGCACAGCTGCTTCTTAGACAGATTTTCCGGTTTTGACTATGGCTTGATCAATGGATCATGTTTCTATACTGCCGCCTGCCCTGACCTCTGCTTGTTTAAAGTTATGCATCTACACTGCCGCCTGCCCTGACCTTTGCTTGCTCAATGGATTATGTTTTTGAACTGCCGCCTGCCTGACCTCTGCTTGCTCAATGGATTGTTTCTGCACTGCCGCCTGCCTTGACCTCTGCTTGCTCAATGGATTATGTTTTTGAACTGCCGCCTACCCTGACCTCTGCTTGCTCAATGGATTATGTTTCTGCACTGCCGCCTGCCTTGACCTCTGCTTGCTCAGTGGATTATGTTTTTGAACTGCCGCCTGCCCTGACCTCTGCTTGCTCAATGGATTATGTTTTTGAACTGACGCCTGCCCTGACCTCTGCTTGCTCAATGGATTATGTTTCTGCACTGCCGCCTGCCTGACCTCTGCTTGCTCAATGGATTATGTTTTTGAACTGCCGCCTGCCCTGACCTCAGCTTGCTCAATGGATTATGTTTCTGCACTGCCGCCTGCCCTGACCTCAGCTTGCTCAATGGATTATGCTTCTGCACTGCCGCCTGCCCTGACCTCTGCTTGTTTCCGGTTATTAATCTGTGATACTAATAAAAATGTATATTATTCTGCACTATATGGACTGTGGGTCGTTTTTTTTCTTTGGTTTTATGGTTGTTTCCGGTTATGTTTTTGCACTGCTGCCTGCCCTGACCTCTGCTTGTTTCCGGTTATGTTTCTGCACTGCTGCCTGCCCTGACCTTTGCTTGTTTCTGACTACTCATTTGCCTGCTGATTTTGTACTTCTTCCTCAATGCCTGCACTTTTAAGACCCCAGTAGAGCTAATTTATATAAATCCTGCATCCTAACAATGAAGCCGGGTTATAGGGCTTCTGATCACAATGGTAGGATGATGCCTCAATGTGAAGAAGGGTAGCACCAGTTCTTCACCTAACAGTATGGAATGCTTATCTAAAAAAATGAAAAAGGAACAGTACAGTATAGACAAAGGTCCCATAAACTCAACAAGAACAAACCATTAAGAACTTTAAGCATAAACATGTGAGACAACAAACCAAGTGGCTCAGAATACCACATCCGACCCAACCAGCAGTTTTGTTGAAGGTATTTTCCTCTGATCTTTCGTTAAGAGGGTACAACATCTCAAATACATTAGACTGGTGTGGGTCTCCAACCATTTAGGAACCCTCAAATCAATAGTACAGGGGTCTTGAATCAGCCACAAAATTGCTTCAGGAAGAATTGGGTGGAGCACTGGTTTCATATGTACCCTGCCGCTCATGTCAAGGTCTATGAAAATAACCAAACACAAGGCTGAGTACTCAGATCTTATAGGAACCTCCCCAATAGTGAATGGCCATCTGTACATTCATAGTTCCCCAGGTCTGTAGACAGATGCGGGTTTCACGTCCGGGACCTCTGCCTATCAGACATTTATAGAATATTTTATGGATAACACATAAATGTATGGGAAAACTCCTCTTGTAAATAGTGCGCCTCAAGTTTCTTCTGCTGTTTGCAGTGGAATGTAGTCATCATAGCTAATATGAGGGAAGGATTCCTGAGAGGGGGTATACATCTACTATATCCATATTCTGTGGATATCTACCCTAATAAAGCTTATGGACGGTGAGTGCAGTGATGAGACCGACCCTTTATCAACATGATCTGTCCCACAAACTAATGTAGTACACTGCACTGACCGCCGATAGACTTTATTCTCCAAAGACAATTTAAGTTTGTTATATGTATTAAAATACTTTTTTTCCCAGAATTATCTAAGAATTATCGACAAGGAAAATGGACTCAAGATAAAGCTTAGAAACATATATTTCTTTACAGCTCCTGATATAGGTATTGCGGTCTTTAAAAACAGTAGTCCCCAACTTCTGCCTCCTCAGCAAGTTATCCCCTAGCCATTGGTAGATCATAACTTGCTGATTACGGGTGTTTCACTGCCAGGACCCCCACCAATCCTAAGAACAGGGTGTCTGGAACAAGCGGCTGTTAAGAATGCGCAACAACACTTCTTTCATTATGGGACAATGATGGGGCTGATATGCTGATGATGGACTATGATGGGGCTGATGTGCTGATGATGGACTATGATGGGGCTGATGTGCTGATGATGGACTATGATGGGGTTGATGTGCTGATGATGGACTATGATGGGGCTGATGTGCTGATGATGAACTATGATTGGGATGATGAAGTCTGCAATAACAGAGCATAGCAGTACAACCCCTTAGCCTGGAGTGCCCTAACAAATAGCTGGGGAGGGTCCGAGCTCACAGTCAGACCTTAGAAGAAGAGTTAATAGTTTTGTTTCTTCTGTCTTAAAGGACAAAAAAGGCTTACAGTATATACTCGCGTATAAGTCGAGATTTTCAGCCCATTTTTTGGGGCTGAAAGTCCCCCTCTCGGCTTATACGCGAGTCATATACCGGGGGTCGGCCAGGGAGGGGGAGCGGGGGGGGGTGTCGGAGATCATACTCACCTCTCCTGGCATGTTTCTGCAGCCCCCCGTGCTTATTCCATCTTCTCGGCGCTGTTCTTCCTGCTTTCAGCGGTCACGTGGTACGCTCATTACCCTCATTAATATGCACATATGTAATGAGCGGCACCACGTGACCGCAGAAAGCAGGAAGAACAGCACTGAGAAGATGGAACAAGCACGGGGGGCTGCAGAGACATGCCAGGAGAGGTGAGTATAACGGGGGGAGCCATATTCACCTGTGCCCCATTCCACCGCTGCGCATCGCTCTGCTGTCTTGCTTCCTCTGGCAGTGATGTTAAGGTCAGAGGGTGCCATGACGTAGTTAGCAGGCGCCCTCTGCCTGAACAGTCACTGCAGAGCCAGCAACGCTGAGGAGCAGCAGCTGCAGCAGTGACAAGGTGAGTATATAGTTTTTTTTTTCATTTTTTTAATTGAGGCTGCGGCAGCAGCATTGTAAGGGGCCACTAATCACTGTGCAGCAATACAAGGGGCCACTCATCACTGTGCAGCATTATAAGGGGCCACTCATCACTGTGCAGCATTATAAGGGGCCACTCATCACTGTGCAGCATTATAAGGGGCCACTCATCACTGTGCAGCATTATAAGGGGCCACTCATCACCTTGCAGCATTATAAGGGGCCACTCATCACCGTGCAGCATAATAAGGGGCCACTAATCACCGTGCAGCATAATAAGGAGCCACTAATCACTGCAGCATTTCAAGGGGCCACTAATCACTGTGCAGCATTATAAGGGGCCACTCATCACTGTGCAGCATTACAAGGGGCCACTCATCACTGTGCAGCATTACAAGGGGCCACTAATAACTGTGCAGCATTACAAGGGGCCACTAATCACTGTGCAGCATTACAAGGGGCCACTAATCACTGTGCAGCATTACAAGGGGCCACTAATCACTGTGCAGCATTATATGGGGCCAGTAATCACTGTGCAGCATTATATAGGGCCAGTAATCACTGTGCAGCATTATATGGGGCCACTCATCACTGTGCTGCATTATAAGAGGCCACTCATCACTGTGCAGCATTATAAGGGGGCCTCTCATCACTGTGCAGCATTATACGGGGCCACTAATCACTGTGCAGCATTACAAAGGGCCACTAATCACCGTGCAGCATAAGGGGCCACTAATCACTGCATTTCAAGGGGCCACTAATCACTGTGCAGCATTATAAGTGGCCACTAATCACCGTGCAGCATTGTAAGGGGCCACTAATCAATGTGCAGCATTATAAGGGGCCACTAATCACTGTGCAGCATTATAAGGGGCCACTAATCACTGTGCAGCATTATAAGGGGCCACTAATCATTGTGCAGCATTATAAGGGTCCACTCTCCATGCAGCATTATAAGGGGCCACCAATCACTGTGCAGCATTATATGGGGCATATGTTATTATGGACCATGTTATAGGGCTACCATTATTCACTGTGCAGCATTATTAGGCATATTTTTGTATGGAGCATCTTATGGAACCCATCATGAACTTTATGGAGCATTATATGGGGCCATCATGAACTTTATGGAGCATCTTATGGGGCCCATTTTATTTTTGAAATTTACCAGTAGCTTCGGCATTTTCCACCCTAGGTTTATAGGCGAGTCAATAAGTTTTCCCAGTTTTTTGTGACAAAATTAGGGTGGTCGGCTTATACATGGGTCGGCTTATACACGAGTATATACGGACTTCTAAAGAAAATTGCCCCCAAGTTATTTTGAGCGACCCCGCCTGCTGTACCATCCTTGTGATTTACGAGAACGTTTCTCACTTCCTGCTAGGACAGCGGAAACCCAAGGAGTAAAGAGAGAAGGTCCTTATGGCTGCATGGAGTAATGCTGGAAATCTCTAAGTCTGCGGGGACAACAGAGACTTTAGAAGAAGGCAAACCAAGGTTTAGTGCTAGCACTAGTGTGAGAGAAGGTTTATACTACAGGACAGAAGTGCTGTAACAGGAAAGAACCTAACAAATAAAAAAGATTGTAGACAAACCAGATTTTGCTATCTATTCATGTCATTGCCTTCCATATTACAGAGAAATTTCCCTAAATCCGGTATCTGATAATCCACAATGATGTATATTCAGGGTCGAACTGGGGTGTCTGGGGCCCACCAGGGGAATGGACTCTAGGGCCCCATCCTACAGCTATATGCTAATATCTGTCAGTCGTTATCCCCATTATAGTGGAGCATCGGCTGTAAAACACAGGCGGCTCCTGTACATCTACTGTGCATCCCCATAACTGGGATGTATAATTACGGTAGTTTACATTAATGTGGTTCTTTGGTTAAAACAATTTATCACCGATCCATGGGCTCTATAGGATAGCTGATCGCATACGTCCGACCATTAGAAACTGCACCGACCGGAAGAATGAGAAAGTTTTATCGTTGATAGGACACTTATCCCCATTTTAAAATGGAGCAGCAGGTTAGATATCTGACCGAAGCTTCATTCATTCTCTTTGGAGCTTCTATAAAAATACAAGTGCAGCCACTGAGGGAATGAATGGATCAGTGGTCAAGTCGGACATGCCACTCCAGTCTAATGGGGATAAAAAGTTCCACATTTTGCTGAATGGGTCCAAGTAGTTAGACCCCCCCAATCAATACGTTATCACTTGTCCTGTGAATAGGAGATTACGTTTTTCCACAGGAAACCCCTGTAAGTGCATCTCTGCCGCTGTTTACAAAGTATTTAATCTCTAATGGAAATAAAGAATATTCTCCTAATTAATATCAGAGAAGACTAATGACCGTCAAACACAACACAATCCACTGTACCAAGACCAATAATACCACATACAGGGGAGAAATACCACCACACCATGACCAGACCACATAGTACCCGCATCATATCACATAAAAGGCACAAATACAACCACACCATGACCAGACCACATATTACCACCACATAGTGACCGAATAATATGACATATTACCAGCATATAGGGACCAAATAATAATTCATACACGGAGAAATACTTCCACACTGTGAACAGTCCACAAATTACCACCACTTATTGATGGAATACTACAGTACTGATTATGAATACAAACCACAATAATAACAACACTGTTATTACCACCAGTGACATTATACACAGTACCTCTGTATATAGTGTCAGTGTACAGGTAATATAGTGATTACCAGTGACATTATACACAGGAGCTCAGTGATCACTGGCAACATTATTGTCAAGGTTTGCTCAGCTTGTGGGATTAGGTAGTTCAGAGGTTAATGTGGATGGCCTCACTCTGAGATTCTGGGAGGCTTTTTAAAGCCTCATTGTGGGCTCATTCCTCATCGTTTATACTCAGACCCTTGGCCGAGTGTGTGTGACCCTGGTGTGCTTTGTGACTGTAATACTTTATGCTTGTTTGGTTTTGATCTGGTTCTGTCCCTGTTACGAGTTCTGCCTGTCCCTCTTGTACTGCGTTGCTATCTCTGTGTATGACTCATTGCCTATGACCTGACTATTCTCTGATTGCCCCTCTTGTACTGTGCAGCTATCTCCATGTATGACTCATTGCTTACGTTCTGACTACTCTCTGCTCGCCCCTCTGGTATCGCGCCGCCCTCTCCATGTATGACCGCCCGTTTGTCTGACCTGAGTTCCCCTCGCCTCTACTCCAGGATTCCTGTAGTAGAGTCCTACAATCATCTTCAGAAGTGGGACACTAAGCCCCGCCCCCTGTGGTCACATGATCGCAGGTCCTTGTACTTCTTACTACCTTCAGCATCGCAGGTCCCGTCTGCCTCAACTTTCCCTGCAGTATCGGACCCCGGGCCCTCCCGCAGTAGGGGTGAGTCACGCTGCTCAGCCATGGCAGTTCGCCGACGCTGACAGGATCCTGATATTTATACACAGAAGATCTGCATACAGTGTCAGTGTAATACAGTGACCACCAGTGAAATTATACACAGGAGCTTTTGGAAGTGCATTGAGCAGCAGGGTGGTTTGCTGGTGAAGGGAAAAAAAATCTCTTTAAATCTTCTGCCTGAGCGAGTGTAAGCGAGCTGAGTGTGACCTGAGCGTCAGTGCGAACGGTGGTAAGTGTGTGACTTGTGATTCAGTGACTTTGGATTCAGGGAGTTTGCAAAGGAGGTATTACTGAATTGCTGTTATATTTTATTAATACTTTTTATTTATTTTTACTTAGCTTTTCTGTCTGGTGCAATCCCCATTAGGAATGTGCTCCACTATTGCCAATGCCATCCAGTGTACGTCTTGACGCATGTACGCAATCCTTGACCAGCCAGTCGAGGGTGCATACTGCTGTGCGAGATGTGAGCACATTGTGCATTTGGAAGCCCAGATACTGGATTTAAATGTGCAGCTGGCAACACTGAGATCAATAGACAATATGGAAAGGAGACTTCTACTCACTGAGCAGACGCTCAATGAGATAGATGAGGGGGGGATGCTAGGTTGGAGCTGCAGGACAGTGAAGCAGTAAGATGGGTGACAGTTAGAAGGTGGGGTAGACAGAAGAGTGCCAGGGAGGCTAGTCCTGATCTGGCACAACCCAATAAGTTTGCCAAGTTGGCAGATGAGGGGAGTGTCAGTGCAGGGGTAGCACTGCTGCAGCAAGGCATGTCCTCTGAAAGCCAGAGGAGTATATGCTCCAGTAAGGGGAGAAATAGGAGAGCAGGGCAGGCCAGACAGGTGCTGGTAGTGGGGGACTCAATTATTAGGGGAACAGATAGGGCAATCTGTCACAAAGAAAGGGATCGTCGAACGGTGTGCTGCCTATCTGGCGCGCAAGTCTGACACATCGCTGACCGGGTTGACAGATTACTGGGAGGGGCTGGTGAGGATTCAGCGGTCATGGTGCACATTGGTACAAATGACACAGAGGTAGGTGGAAGGTCCTTAAAGATGATTTCAGGGAATTAGGCTGCAATCTTAAGGCAAGGACTTCCAAGGTGGTATTTTTGGAAATATTTCCTGTACCACGTGCCACGCCAGAGAGGAGATTAGGGAAGTTAATAAGTGGTTCAAGAATTAGTGTAGGAAGGAGGGGTTTGGGTTCCTGGAGAACTGGGCCGACTTCTCAGTTGGCTACAGGTTCTACGCTAGGGACGGGCTGCACCTCAATGGGGAGGGTGCAGCTGTGCTGGGGAAAAAAATGGCTAGAAGGGTGGAGGAGTGTTTAAACTTGGAACTAGGGGAGGGTATTCATTTTATAAGAGGGGAAGACTGTGTAGATAGAGACCTGGGCACAAATAATGAAATTGGAGGTGGTAGTGGCATGGGGGGTGAGGTTAGAACAGTTAATAATTTAAGAAATAGAGGTACAGACATACATAAAGTGCATGTATACAAATGCCAGAAGCCTCGCCAACAAAATGGAGGACTTAGAATTAATTTTGTTGGAAGATAAGGTATATTGCACCCCCTCATAGGGTATAAGGCTGCCCCCTCATAGGGTATAATGCTTCTCCCCCCTCATAGGGTATAATGCACCCCCTCATAGGGTATAATGCTGCCCCCTCATAGGGTATAACACTAGATAGATAGATAGATATGTGATAATTAGATGTATAGATAGATAATAGATAGATAGATCTATGGATAGACAGATAGAAATAAAGATATAAAGATAATAGATAGTGAAAGATATAGGTAGCTATAGAGATAGATAGATAGACCTAGATAGATATAGATAGATAAATAGATAGATAGGGGATAAATAGATATATGGATAGATAGATAGATAGATATAAAGATAATAGATAGTGATAGCTATAGATAGGTATATAGATAGATAGATAGGGGATAAATAGATAGATCTATGGATACATGATATATAGATGGATAGATATAAAGATAATAGATAGAGATAGATATAGATAGGTATAGAGATAGATGGATATAGACTATTTATATCTATCTATATCTACCTCTATATCTATCTATCTATCTATCTATATCTATCTCTATATCTAAGATAGAGACAGATAGATATAGAGATATAGATATACAGATAGAAATAGATAGATATAGAGATATATAGATATAGAGACAGATAGATATAGAGATAGATATAGATAGATATAGAGATATATAAAAAACAAACCACAATACTCACCTCTCCTCCTGCTCCCACGCTGATGACGGCTTCAGTGTCAGCAGCTGACCCGTCTGCCAGATACACAGCGGGTGCGCGATGAAGTGACGTCATCGCGCATCGGCTGTGAGTCAGGAGCAGAGGGGACTGATGGGAGAGAGATGCTCTCTATTCCACTGAAATTGAGCGCAGCGCCGGCTGCCTAGGTTGGGGAGCGGGGCCCCGGGGTGAGTGGAGGCCGAGAGTGAATGAATATTCATTTCTCTTTAGTAGTGGGGACAGTGGCTCCTGCCTCCTGACACCCGCTGCTGCTCCGCTGGCAGGGCCCCCATAGCAGCTGTGTGGCACTGGCTGGGGGCCCCTGGAGCAGTGGGGGCCCTAGGCAACTGCTGTCCCTGTATACCAGTAGAGGTGCCAGGGCCCACCAGATGCCAGGGCCCACCGGAGAATCAGTCCGACGCTACCTGTCTGTATATATAATGTCAGTGTACAAGTAATAGAATGATCACTGGAGACATACACAGGAGTTCTGTATATAGTGTATAGTGTACAGGTAATACAGTGACTCACCAGTAACATTATACACAGGAGCTCTGCATATAGTCAGCGTACAGGTAATACAAGGATCACCAGTGACATTATACACAGGAGCTCTGTATATACTATATAATGTAAGTGTCCAGGTAAATCACTGACTTACCAGTGACCTCTGTATTTGTAGCGATTCATCTTCGCTTTTCTTCCTCTTCCAGCCAGGACACGTTTGCTGCAGAAAATAACACACTATACTTGATCACTTCTAGACCACATTCCCCACTTTCCCCCCCGACTTCTACACTTTATGTGTAAAGGTCAGCCAGGGCAGTAGTCGTGGCTGAGTATTTCGGGTTCGGGCATTGTATACCCTGACCTCCCTCTACAGGAAAACGGTACCTCTTCTCTTGCATGGTACGGTGAATACTCACCGTGCCGTCAGCGTCCCCTTTGCTACGCCGACTTGATGCTGATCCTTGATCCCAATGAATAGAGACACAGTCCAGGGCAACTCTTAACTGAGCAAATTTATTTTCTTCAGGACACAGCACATCCACATAGTTTCCAGCATTTTCATCACAGTAAAGACAGCACATTACTTCATCTTTCCCTTCACTGTTCCTTGCAGTGTTTCCGTTTGACGAAGCGTCTCAGATGGCTCCTCAGTGTCCTCCCTGTATAGCGTCACCACGGTGAAGCGCTCTCCAGCATGTTTCGCCCCGGACATCAGAGATTCAGCCCACGTAGCTTTCCACCACATTCTGGAGTGACCTGCCCGTACCCTTTTACGGTAACCTTCAATCTTCCTCTGTTTACTTACACTCTTTTCCACTTTATTGCTGATTCTGCAGTACCGTGTTCTTCTCTAGATGGCTGGGCATCAGCTTTAACATCACGGGGTAGTTAGGCAGCTCAGGCATATAGCCCACCCGAGCACAAAGGGGTCAGGCCTCTGACTGCCTGAAACTGGAAGACCATCCTGGCTTATTCTCCAGCTATCCCCTCCTACAGTTAATTCCTATATATCCTACAGCTACATCTACTGTGCAATGAGCTCAGTGCCCCATCTAGTGACCATAGCCCAGACTGCACTGTCCCTACCAAGTACAAGGTGCAGAAACATAGCTTATGCTATATAAATAATACAGCAACATGAAATATACGATAATGCGCAACAATGGTATAACATATATATAAATATATATACAAGTACAACAGCAACATGGGGGTTTAAAGGGGTAAGACTCTCAACCCCTTACACATGTCTACATATTGATATTAGTCATGTATTATACTACAGCACAGGCACCATTTTGATGAATGCAAACCTTTTTTTTGTAACCCCACAAACACCCGGAGCACCAGAATCTCAATAACTGAAATTTACAAATACAGATTACACAACAACCACAAGATGCATTTCATCACCCAGGTCACCTCATTTTAATCAGTATAACAGCGTAGACCTGACACTGTCTGTACTTTACTGTTCACAATCCTGCTGACAGGATCCCTTTAAATCTAAATTTTAATAAGTTTGTTCTTTTCTGCGCTAAACGTCCCCCAAACCCTGAGGACGGCGAGTATACCTTGGTTGTGTTTTGCTGTATGTGTATACAAAAGTAAAAGAAGAGCACCTATCAGGGGCTCAGAAAAGCTGGGTGGCATGTGTGCTAGTGTGTGACCCAGCGCAGGTGTCTCACTGGCCTATCAAAACAGTGACCGATAGCAGCAAACAGTGTGATGTGGATGTGAGAACTGTCTGCGGGGTGCGCTTAGGTGAGTGGACAAAAGAATATGGGAGGTTCACCTTTATAGTAACATCCCAGGGCAGGTGTGTCGTGAGCAAGTGGTGTTCAAGAAATATTGGTGGCAGTGGTTGTGACTTATCCTGACACACAATGTACAGGGAAATGGGAAAATTGTGAAAAAAAACGCAATTCTGACCTTAATTATGTTTACGGCGTACATTATGTGGTAAAAATGA
Source organism: Dendrobates tinctorius (assembly GCF_039654945.1). NCBI lineage: Eukaryota > Metazoa > Chordata > Amphibia > Anura > Dendrobatidae > Dendrobates > Dendrobates tinctorius. The sequence continues at coordinate 2,566,965 of NW_027361791.1, read as the reverse complement.
CCATGTAATATGATTCTCCTCATCAGTATGATTACAGAGATACTAAACGTGCCCAGATTTTTAAATTATTTTAGTGGTAGAAAAAAAATCAAGACTTTGAAATAAAAAATATGTTGGAGTTTGTGTTGCCATTTTCCGAGACCCGTAGTTTTACTTTTTCGTTCAATAGAGCTATGAGAGGGATTATTTTTTCATAAGGCGAGACGTTATTATGGATATTACTTTGGGATAGATATGACATTTTAGTTGCTTGTTACGTATTTTAAGTGGTATTGCAGCGACCAAAAAATACCGCAATGTTGGCGTTTTTAAATTTTTTGTGTTTACCAATTGGGTTAATTATTTTTATATTTTGATAGCTCGGACTTTGCTGGATGTGGCGATATCACTTGACATTTTTTTTTATGTTCATTTTCAATGGAGGAAAATTGAACTTTTATGAGTTTTTTTTCAGATTTGTTTAAATCTTTTTTTGTTGTTTTACTTTTCTTTTCACTTCATTTATCGCTCCCTAAGGCCCCTTTCACACTTCAGTTTTTTGCAATCAGTCACAATCCGTCAGGTTTTGACAAAAACGGATCCTCAATTTTTTTTGGAGGATCCGTTTTTTCCCCATTGACTTGCATTAATGGCGGATTGTGACGGATGGCTGTCCGTTTCATCCGTTTTTTTTTTGAGGATCCGCCAAAAGTTGCTGTCCGTCACCATCCTCAAAGATTTCAAAACGGAGCTTGCAACAAAACTCTCTCTCTCTCTCCTTCCCGACCAGCATTTCCTTTAAATTTCCTCATTTTCAGGATCCTGTGCCATCCGTTCACATCAGTTCAGAACGGATCCGCTTGTCTGCCTTTTTGGCGGATTTGAACTGATGCAAAAAACTGAAGTGTGAAAGAGGCCTAAGCTGTACTACATACAGGGGCTAATGGTGCAGCAGAAGTGTGAACTTTTTGATGCTTTTGTTTAATATTTTCCACTATATTATATGGAGAGCATAAAAAACGCATGCAAAATTCCAATGAAGTCTCCAATTGTGGAACTGAAGCATTCCTCTACTAAAAAAAATGCATTCGAAAAAACTGCCACAAAAAAATACAATAAAAAGTTTTGATTGCTTTAGTGCGAATACCTATGGAAACAATGCAGCACTTCTGCACGTGTGAACATGGCCCAGGAGAGACTCTGGACAATTTGTACGTTCTACACCAGGTTCACACTTGGGGTTATTTATTTTTTTATCACTACTTAGAATTACAGACAAATTAAAAAAAGTGATCTGAGCCAATTATATGGAAAAAATACAATATTATTTAACATTTATTCTGAAGCTATATGAAATAATTCCGACTACAGCAATGGTCTGTGCCCATCACGGGTGATCCGTGTTACCGGGAAGAGAGGAGGAGACATTCCTACAAGGAGCTGACAATAGATACATCACATTATCTCACATATGAGGATACAGAATTATACAGGTTTGAAAATATCAAATAGAAAGATTTGCCTGTAAACAGGTAAAAAAGCAAAAACAGTAAATAAAGCAATGACTTGCGCTATTGTACCGGTAAGTTTTTATACATCTCATCCCAATCCAGCTAACCCCTATCCGTACAGTGGCAGCTGGTATTGGATGGTCTGCCATGGGTAACATAACTAGTTCTCCTATATTAGACCCATTGCCATGTTCGTCTTTATGACATCACAGAAGCGTTGTCCACGAGTCATGGAATGTTCTGCATGAACGGTCAGTGCGAGGCAAGCAGAGATAGAGAGGAGAGCTGAACACTAACCCAGAGCGACTTGTAAATCACTTTTTACTTGTTTTGTTTATTTTTTTTACTTTTATTTCTTTTTTTTGGGAGTGTTTTCTACCATCCGCACACACTTTTGTGTGTGTGGAGGGGAAGGCAGCCTAATGGCTGCACCCGTAGCTGGAGGAAAGTTCCAACCACGGAGACGTCTCCCACATGCCAGGACATCCCTATACAGTCAGAGGCCTGAACACCACCAAAGGCCAACTGGCTTCACGGGGTATGTGATGGCAGTGCTTTATTATATCGTGTCAATTATTAAATGCCTGTTCAAAACACCAGAAAAGGCAAAGGACCGATATTCCAGACTGAAAAGTCCACCACCATATCCTACAATGCCCGAAATAGGCCGATTCGTACAACCTGCAGCAAACATCAGCGCAGAGCCAGAGGGTATGAAGGAACGCCTGATACTCACCAGAACAGTAGATGAGGAAGAGACAACAGCCACATTGCCCAGGAGCCCATCCCCATGCACCTGGATGGAGCTAACTCCCTCTCAAGCACGTATACTCCTCAGTATGCCTTACGACCATCAACCGCGTATTAAGGTGACTGCTAAACAAGGCTACAATCCTACACCACACCTGCCAGTCAGCTATACCACTGGAAAGATCATGCAAGTAATGCTGATGAGCCCACAGGATGTACAACGTGCCTACAAGAGAGATTTGGGTTTCCTTCCAAGTCCTAGGAAGATCATTCTCCCGAGAAGAGAATTCCGCGGCACTTTGATTTAGCCGGCGGAAAATGTAGTGGCGAGTTGCTTGCAGCAAGCACATACCATCTTCTGCACAGCTGCTTCTTAGACAGATTTTCCGGTTTTGACTATGGCTTGATCAATGGATCATGTTTCTATACTGCCGCCTGCCCTGACCTCTGCTTGTTTAAAGTTATGCATCTACACTGCCGCCTGCCCTGACCTTTGCTTGCTCAATGGATTATGTTTTTAAACTGCCGCCTGCCTGACCTCTGCTTGCTCAATGGATTGTTTCTGCACTGCCGCCTGCCTTGACCTCTGCTTGCTCAATGGATTATGTTTTTGAACTGCCGCCTACCCTGACCTCTGCTTGCTCAATGGATTATGTTTCTGCACTGCCGCCTGCCTTGACCTCTGCTTGCTCAGTGGATTATGTTTTTGAACTGCCGCCTGCCCTGACCTCTGCTTGCTCAATGGATTATGTTTTTGAACTGACGCCTGCCCTGACCTCTGCTTGCTCAATGGATTATGTTTCTGCACTGCCGCCTGCCTGACCTCTGCTTGCTCAATGGATTATGTTTTTGAACTGCCGCCTGCCCTGACCTCAGCTTGCTCAATGGATTATGTTTCTGCACTGCCGCCTGCCCTGACCTCAGCTTGCTCAATGGATTATGCTTCTGCACTGCCGCCTGCCCTGACCTCTGCTTGTTTCCGGTTATTAATCTGTGATACTAATAAAAATGTATATTATTCTGCACTATATGGACTGTGGGTCGTTTTTTTTCTTTGGTTTTATGGTTGTTTCCGGTTATGTTTTTGCACTGCTGCCTGCCCTGACCTCTGCTTGTTTCCGGTTATGTTTCTGCACTGCTGCCTGCCCTGACCTTTGCTTGTTTCTGACTACTCATTTGCCTGCTGATTTTGTACTTCTTCCTCAATGCCTGCACTTTTAAGACCCCAGTAGAGCTAATTTATATAAATCCTGCATCCTAACAATGAAGCCGGGTTATAGGGCTTCTGATCACAATGGTAGGATGATGCCTCAATGTGAAGAAGGGTAGCACCAGTTCTTCACCTAACAGTATGGAATGCTTATCTAAAAAAATGAAAAAGGAACAGTACAGTATAGACAAAGGTCCCATAAACTCAACAAGAACAAACCATTAAGAACTTTAAGCATAAACATATGAGACAACAAACCAAGTGGCTCAGAATACCACATCCGACCCAACCAGCAGTTTTGTTGAAGGTATTTTCCTCTGATCTTTCGTTAAGAGGGTACAACATCTCAAATACATTAGACTGGTGTGGGTCTCCAACCATTTAGGAACCCTCAAATCAATAGTACAGGGGTCTTGAATCAGCCACAAAATTGCTTCAGGAAGAATTGGGTGGAGCACTGGTTTCATATGTACCCTGCCGCTCATGTCAAGGTCTATGAAAATAACCAAACACAAGGCTGAGTACTCAGATCTTATAGGAACCTCCCCAATAGTGAATGGCCATCTGTATATTCATAGTTCCCCAGGTCTGTAGACAGATGCGGGTTTCACGTCCGGGACCTCTGCCTATCAGACATTTATAGAATATTTTATGGATAACACATAAATGTATGGGAAAACTCCTCTTGTAAATAGTGCGCCTCAAGTTTCTTCTGCTGTTTGCAGTGGAATGTAGTCATCATAGCTAATATGAGGGAAGGATTCCTGAGAGGGGGTATACATCTACTATATCCATATTCTGTGGATATCTACCCTAATAAAGCTTATGGACGGTGAGTGCAGTGATGAGACCGACCCTTTATCAACATGTTCTGTCCCACAAACTAATGTAGTACACTGCACTGACCGCCGATAGACTTTATTCTCCAAAGACAATTTAAGTTTGTTATATGTATTAAAATACTTTTTTTCCCAGAATTATCTAAGAATTATCGACAAGGAAAATGGACTCAAGATAAAGCTTAGAAACATATATTTCTTTACAGCTCCTGATATAGGTATTGCGGTCTTTAAAAACAGTAGTCCCCAACTTCTGCCTCCTCAGCAAGTTATCCCCTAGCCATTGGTAGATCATAACTTGCTGATTACGGGTGTTTCACTGCCAGGACCCCCACCAATCCTAAGAACAGGGTGTCTGGAACAAGCGGCTGTTAAGAATGCGCAACAACACTTCTTTCATTATGGGACAATGATGGGGCTGATATGCTGATGATGGACTATGATGGGGCTGATGTGCTGATGATGGACTATGATGGGGCTGATGTGCTGATGATGGACTATGATGGGGTTGATGTGCTGATGATGGACTATGATGGGGCTGATGTGCTGATGATGAACTATGATTGGGATGATGAAGTCTGCAATAACAGAGCATAGCAGTACAACCCCTTAGCCTGGAGTGCCCTAACAAATAGCTGGGGAGGGTCCGAGCTCACAGTCAGACCTTAGAAGAAGAGTTAATAGTTTTGTTTCTTCTGTCTTAAAGGACAAAAAAGGCTTACAGTATATACTCGCGTATAAGTCGAGATTTTCAGCCCATTTTTTGGGGCTGAAAGTCCCCCTCTCGGCTTATACGCGAGTCATATACCGGGGGTCGGCCAGGGAGGGGGAGCGGGGGGTGTCGGAGATCATACTCACCTCTCCTGGCATGTTTCTGCAGCCCCCCGTGCTTATTCCATCTTCTCGGCGCTGTTCTTCCTGCTTTCAGCGGTCACGTGGTACGCTCATTACCCTCATTAATATGCACATATGTAATGAGCGGCACCACGTGACCGCAGAAAGCAGGAAGAACAGCACTGAGAAGATGGAACAAGCACGGGGGGCTGCAGAGACATGCCAGGAGAGGTGAGTATAACGGGGGGAGCCATATTCACCTGTGCCCCATTCCACCGCTGCGCATCGCTCTGCTGTCTTGCTTCCTCTGGCAGTGACGTTAAGGTCAGAGGGTGCCATGACGTAGTTAGCAGGCGCCCTCTGCCTGAACAGTCACTGCAGAGCCAGCAACGCTGAGGAGCAGCAGCTGCAGCAGTGACAAGGTGAGTATATAGTTTTTTTTTTCATTTTTTTAATTGAGGCTGCGGCAGCAGCATTGTAAGGGGCCACTAATCACTGTGCAGCAATACAAGGGGCCACTCATCACTGTGCAGCATTATAAGGGGCCACTCATCACTGTGCAGCATTATAAGGGGCCACTCATCACTGTGCAGCATTATAAGGGGCCACTCATCACTGTGCAGCATTATAAGGGGCCACTCATCACCTTGCAGCATTATAAGGGGCCACTCATCACCGTGCAGCATAATAAGGGGCCACTAATCACCGTGCAGCATAATAAGGAGCCACTAATCACTGCAGCATTTCAAGGGGCCACTAATCACTGTGCAGCATTATAAGGGGCCACTCATCACTGTGCAGCATTACAAGGGGCCACTCATCACTGTGCAGCATTACAAGGGGCCACTAATAACTGTGCAGCATTACAAGGGGCCACTAATCACTGTGCAGCATTACAAGGGGCCACTAATCACTGTGCAGCATTACAAGGGGCCACTAATCACTGTGCAGCATTATATGGGGCCAGTAATCACTGTGCAGCATTATATGGGGCCAGTAATCACTGTGCAGCATTATATGGGGCCACTCATCACTGTGCTGCATTATCAGAGGCCACTCATTACTGTGCAGCATTATAAGGGGGCCTCTCATTACTGTGCAGCATTATACGGGGCCACTAATCACTGTGCAGCATTACAAAGGGCCACTAATCACCGTGCAGCATAAGGGGCCACTAATCACTGCAGCATTTCAAGGGGCCACTAATCACTGTGCAGCATTATAAGTGGCCACTAATCACCGTGCAGCATTGTAAGGGGCCACTAATTAATGTGCAGCATTATAAGGGGCCACTAATCACTGTGCAGCATTATAAGGGGCCACTAATCACTGTGCAGCATTATAAGGGGCCACTAATCACTGTGCAGCATTATAAGGGGCCACTAATCATTGTGCAGCATTATAAGGGGCCACTCTCCATGCAGCATTATAAGGGGCCACCAATCACTGTGAAGCATTATATGGGGCATATGTTATTATGGACCATGTAATAGGGCTACCATTATTCACTGTGCAGCATTATTAGGCATATTTTTGTATGGAGCATCTTATGGAACCCATCATGAACTTTATGGAGCATTATATGGGGCCATCATGAACTTTATGGAGCATCTTATGGGGCCCATTTTATTTTTGAAATTTACCAGTAGCTTCGGCATTTTCCACCCTAGGTTTATAGGCGAGTCAATAAGTTTTCCCAGTTTTTTGTGACAAAATTAGGGTGGTCGGCTTATACATGGGTCGGCTTATACACGAGTATATACAGACTTCTAAAGAAAATTGCCCCCAAGTTATTTTGAGCGACCCCGCCTGCTGTACCATCCTTGTGATTTACGAGAACGTTTCTCACTTCCTGCTAGGACAGCGGAAACCCAAGGAGTAAAGAGAGAAGGTCCTTATGGCTGCATGGAGTAATGCTGGAAATCTCTAAGTCTGCGGGGACAACAGAGACTTTAGAAGAAGGCAAACCAAGGTTTAGTGCTAGCACTAGTGTGAGAGAAGGTTTATACTACAGGAGAGAAGTGCTGTAACAGGAAAGAACCTAACAAATAAAAAAGATTGTAGACAAACCAGATTTTGCTATCTATTCATGTCATTGCCTTCCATATTACAGAGAAATTTCCCTAAATCCGGTATCTGATAATCCACAATGATGTATATTCAGGGTCGAACTGGGGTGTCTGGGGCCCACCAGGGGAATGGACTCTAGGGCCCCATCCTACAGCTATATGCTAATATCTGTCAGTCGTTATCCCCATTATAGTGGAGCATCGGCTGTAAAACACAGGCGGCTCCTGCACATCTACTGTGCACCCCCATAACTGGGATGTATAATTACGGTAGTTTACATTAATGTGGTTCTTTGGTTAAAACAATTTATCACCGATCCATGGGCTCTATAGGATAGCTGATCGCATACGTCCGACCATTAGAAACTGCACCGACCGGAAGAATGAGAAAGTTTTATCGTTGATAGGACACTTATCCCCATTTTAAAATGGAGCAGCAGGTTAGATATCTGACCGAAGCTTCATTCATTCTCTTTGGAGCTTCTATAAAAATACAAGTGCAGCCACTGAGGGAATGAATGGATCAGTGGTCAAGTCGGACATGCCACTCCAGTCTAATGGGGATAAAAAGTTCCACATTTTGCTGAATGGGTCCAAGTAGTTAGACCCCCCCAATCAATACGTTATCACTTGTCCTGTGAATAGGAGATTACGTTTTTCCACAGGAAACCCCTGTAAGTGCATCTCTGCCGCTGTTTACAAAGTATTTAATCTCTAATGGAAATAAAGAATATTCTCCTAATTAATATCAGAGAAGACTAATGACCGTCAAACACAACACAATCCACTGTACCAAGACCAATAATACCACATACAGGGGAGAAATACCACCACACCATGACCAGACCACATAGTACCCGCATCATATCACATAAAAGGCACAAATACAACCACACCATGACCAGACCACATATTACCACCACATAGTGACCGAATAATATGACATATTACCAGCATATAGGGACCAAATAATAATTCATACACGGAGAAATACTTCCACACTGTGAACAGTCCACAAATTACCACCACTTATTGATGGAATACTACAGTACTGATTATGAATACAAACCACAATAATAACAACACTGTTATTACCACCAGTGACATTATACACAGTACCTCTGTATATAGTGTCAGTGTACAGGTAATACAGTGATTACCAGTGACATTATACACAGGAGCTCAGTGATCACTGGCAACATTATTGTCAAGGTTTGCTCAGCTTGTGGGATTAGGTAGTTCAGAGGTTAATGTGGATGGCCTCACTCTGAGATTCTGGGAGGCTTTTTAAAGCCTCATTGTGGGCTCATTCCTCATCGTTTATACTCAGACCCTTGGCCGAGTGTGTGTGACCCTGGTGTGCTTTGTGACTGTAATACTTTATGCTTGTTTGGTTTTGATCTGGTTCTGTCCCTGTTACGAGTTCTGCCTGTCCCTCTTGTACTGCGTTGCTATCTCTGTGTATGACTCATTGCCTATGACCTGACTATTCTCTGATTGCCCCTCTTGTACTGTGCAGCTATCTCCATGTATGACTCATTGCTTACGTTCTGACTACTCTCTGCTCGCCCCTCTGGTATCGCGCCGCCCTCTCCATGTATGACCGCCCGTTTGTCTGACCTGAGTTCCCCTCGCCTCTACTCCAGGATTCCTGTAGTAGAGTCCTACAATCATCTTCAGAAGTGGGACACTAAGCCCCGCCCCCTGTGGTCACATGATCGTAGGTCCTTGTACTTCTTACTACCTTCAGCATCGCAGGTCCCGTCTGCCTCAACTTTCCCTGCAGTATCGGACCCCGGGCCCTCCCGCAGTAGGGGTGAGTCACGCTGCTCAGCCGTGGCAGTTCGCCGACGCTGACAGGATCCTGATATTTATACACAGAAGATCTGCATACAGTGTCAGTGTAATACAGTGACCACCAGTGAAATTATACACAGGAGCTTTTGGAAGTGCATTGAGCAGCAGGGTGGTTTGCTGGTGAAGGGAAAAAAAATCTCTTTAAATCTTCTGCCTGAGCGAGTGTAAACGAGCTGAGTGTGACCTGAGCGTAAGTGCGAACGGTGGTAAGTGTGTGACTTGTGATTCAGTGACTTTGGATTCAGGGAGTTTGCAAAGGAGGTATTACTGAATTGCTGTTATATTTTATTAATACTTTTTATTTATTTTTACTTATCTTTTCTGTCTGGTGCAATCCCCATTAGGAATGTGCTCCACTATTGCCAATGCCATCCAGTGTACGTCTTGCCGCATGTACGCAATCCTTGACCAGCCAGTCGAGGGTGCATACTGCTGTGCGAGATGTGAGCACATTGTGCATTTGGAAGCCCAGATACTGGATTTAAATGTGCAGCTGGCAACACTGAGATCAATAGACAATATGGAAAGGAGACTTCTACTCACTGAGCAGACGCTCAATGAGATAGATGAGGGGGGGATGCTAGGTTGGAGCTGCAGGACAGTGAAGCAGTAAGATGGGTGACAGTTAGAAGGTGGGGTAGACAGAAGAGTGCCAGGGAGGCTAGTCCTGATCTGGCACAACCCAATAAGTTTGCCAAGTTGGCAGATGAGGGGAGTGTCAGTGCAGGGGTAGCACTGCTGCAGCAAGGCATGTCCTCTGAAAGCCAGAGGAGTATATGCTCCAGTAAGGGGAGAAATAGGAGAGCAGGGCAGGCCAGACAGGTGCTGGTAGTGGGGGACTCAATTATTAGGGGAACAGATAGGGCAATCTGTCACAAAGAAAGGGATCGTCGAACGGTGTGCTGCCTATCTGGCGCGCAAGTCTGACACATCGCTGACCGGGTTGACAGATTACTGGGAGGGGCTGGTGAGGATCCAGCGGTCATGGTGCACATTGGTACAAATGACACAGAGGTAGGTGGAAGGTCCTTAAAGATGATTTCAGGGAATTAGGCTGCAATCTTAAGGCAAGGACCTCCAAGGTGGTATTTTTGGAAATATTTCCTGTACCACGTGCCACGCCAGAGAGGAGATTAGGGAAGTTAATAAGTGGTTCAAGAATTAGTGTAGGAAGGAGGGGTTTGGGTTCCTGGAGAACTGGGCCGACTTCTCAGTTGGCTACAGGTTCTACGCTAGGGACGGGCTGCACCTCAATGGGGAGGGTGCAGCTGTGCTGGGGGAAAAAATGGCTAGAAGGGTGGAGGAGTGTTTAAACTTGGAACTAGGGGAGGGTATTCATTTTATAAGAGGGGAAGACTGTGCAGATAGAGACCTGGGCACAAATAATGAAATTGGGGGTGGTAGTGGCATGGGGGGTGAGGTTAGAACAGTTAATAATTTAAGAAATAGAGGTACAGACATACATAAAGTGCATGTATACAAATGCCAGAAGCCTCGCCAACAAAATGGAGGACTTAGAATTAATTTTGTTGGAAGATAAGGTATATTGCACCCCCTCATAGGGTATAAGGCTGCCCCCTCATAGGGTATAATGCTTCTCCCCCCTCATAGGGTATAATGCACCCCCTCATAGGGTATAATGCTGCCCCCTCATAGGGTATAACACTAGATAGATAGATAGATAGATATGTGATAATTAGATGTATAGATAGATAATAGATAGATAGATCTATGGATAGACAGATAGATATAAAGATATAAAGATAATAGATAGTGAAAGATATAGGTAGCTATAGAGATAGATAGACCTAGATAGATATAGATAGATAAATAGATAGATAGGGGATAAATAGATATATGGATAGATAGATAGAAAGATAGATAGATAGATAGATATAAAGATAATAGATAGTGATAGCTATAGATAGGTATATAGATAGATAGATAGGGGATAAATAGATAGATCTATGGATAGATGATATATAGATGGATAGATATAAAGATAATAGATAGAGATAGATATAGATAGGTATAGAGATAGATGGATATAGACTATTTATATCTATCTATATCTACCTCTATATCTATCTATCTATCTATCTATATCTATCTCTATATCTAAGATAGAGACAGATAGATATAGAGATAGAGATATAGATATACAGATAGAAATAGATAGATATAGAGATATATAGATATAGAGACAGATAGATATAGAGATAGATATAGATAGATATAGAGATATATAAAAAACAAACCACAATACTCACCTCTCCTCCTGCTCCCACGCTGATGACGGCTTCAGTGTCAGCAGCTGACCCGTCTGCCAGACACACAGCGGGTGCGCGATGAAGTGACGTCATCGCGCATCGGCTGTGAGTCAGGAGCAGAGGGGACTGATGGGAGAGAGATGCTCTCTCTTCCACTGCAATTGAGCGCGGCGCCGGCTGCCTAGGTTGGGGAGCGGGGCCCCGGGGTGAGTGAAGGCCGAGAGTGAATGAATATTCATTTCTCTTTAGTAGTGGGGACAGTGGCTCCTGCCTCCTGACACCCGCTGCTGCTCCGCTGGCAGGGCCCCCATAGCAGCTGTGTGGCACTGGCTGGGGGCCCCTGGAGCAGTGGGGGCCCTAGGCAACTGCTGTCCCTGTATACCAGTAGAGGTGCCAGGGCCCACCAGATGCCAGGGCCCACCGGAGAATCAGTCCGACGCTACCTGTCTGTATATATAATGTCAGTGTACAAGTAATAGAATGATCACTGGAGACATACACAGGAGTTCTGTATATAGTGTATAGTGTACAGGTAATACAGTGACTCACCAGTAACATTATACACAGGAGCTCTGCATATAGTCAGCGTACAGGTAATACAAGGATCACCAGTGACATTATACACAGGAGCTCTGTATATACTATATAATGTAAGTGTCCAGGTAAATCACTGACTTACCAGTGACCTCTGTATTTGTAGCGATTCATCTTCGCTTTTCTTCCTCTTCCAGCCAGGACACGTTTGCTGCAGAAAATAACACACTATACTTGATCACTTCTAGACCACATTCCCCACTTTCCCCCCCGACTTCTACACTTTATGTGTAAAGGTCAGCCAGGGCAGTAGTCGTGGCTGAGTATTTCGGGTTCGGGCATTGTATACCCTGACCTCCCTCTACAGGAAAACGGTACCTCTTCTCTTGCATGGTACGGTGAATACTCACCGTGCCGTCAGCGTCCCCTTTGCTACGCCGACTTGATGCTGATCCTTGATCCCAATGAATAGAGACACAGTCCAGGGCAACTCTTAACTGAGCAAATTTATTTTCTTCAGGACACAGCACATCCACATAGTTTCCAGCATTTTCATCACAGTAAAGACAGCACATTACTTCATCTTTCCCTTCACTGTTCCTTGCAGTGTTTCCGTTTGACGAAGCGTCTCAGATGGCTCCTCAGTGTCCTCCCTGTATAGCGTCACCACGGTGAAGCGCTCTCCAGCATGTTTCGCCCCGGACATCAGAGATTCAGCCCACGTAGCTTTCCACCACATTCTGGAGTGACCTGCCCGTACCCTTTTACGGTAACCTTCAATCTTCCTCTGTTTACTTACACTCTTTTCCACTTTATTGCTGATTCTGCAGTACCGTGTTCTTCTCTAGATGGCTGGGCATCAGCTTTAACATCACGGGGTAGTTAGGCAGCTCAGGCATATAGCCCACCCGAGCACAAAGGGGTCAGGCCTCTGCCTGCCTGAAACTGGAAGACCATCCTGGCTTATTCTCCAGCTATCCCCTCCTACAGTTAACTCCTATATGTCCTACAGCTACATCTACTGTGCAATGAGCTCAGTGCCCCATCTAGTGACCATAGCCCAGACTGCACTGTCCCTACCAAGTACAAGGTGCAGAAACATAGCTTATGCTATATAAATAATACAGCAACATGAAATATACGATAATGCGCAACAATGGTATAACATATATATAAATATATATACAAGTACAACAGCAACATGGGGGTTTAAAGGGGTAAGACTCTCAACCCCTTACACATGTCTACATATTGATATTAGTCATGTATTATACTACAGCACAGGCACCATTTTGATGAATGCAAACCTTTTTTTTGTAACCCCACAAACACCCGGAGCACCAGAATCTCAATAACTGAAATTTACAAATACAGATTACACAACAACCACAAGATGCATTTCATCACCCAGGTCACCTCATTTTAATCAGTATAACAGCGTAGACCTGACACTGTCTGTACTTTACTGTTCACAATCCTGCTGACAGGATCCCTTTAAATCTAAATTTTAATAAGTTTGTTCTTTTCTGCGCTAAACGTCCCCCAAACCCTGAGGACGGCGAGTATACCTTGGTTGTGTTTTGCTGTATGTGTATACAAAAGTAAAAGAAGAGCACCTATCAGGGGCTCAGAAAAGCTGGGTGGCATGTGTGCTAGTGTGTGACCCAGCGCAGGTGTCTCACTGGCCTATCAAAACAGTGACCGATAGCAGCAAACAGTGTGATGTGGATGTGAGAACTGTCTGCGGGGTGCGCTTAGGTGAGTGGACAAAAGAATATGGGAGGTTCACCTTTATAGTAACATCCCAGGGCAGGTGTGTCGTGAGCAAGTGGTGTTCAAGAAATATTGGTGGCAGTGGTTGTGACTTATCCTGACACACAATGTACAGGGAAATGGGAAAATTGTGAAAAAAAACGCAATTCTGACCTTAATTATGTTTACGGCGTACATTATGTGGTAAAAATGACCATGTAATATGATTCTCCTCATCAGTATGATTACAGAGATACTAAACGTGCCCAGATTTTTAAATTATTTTAGTGGTAGAAAAAAAATCAAGACTTTGAAATAAAAAATATGTTGGAGTTTGTGTTGCCATTTTCCGAGACCCGTAGTTTTACTTTTTCGTTCAATAGAGCTATGAGAGGGATTATTTTTTCATAAGGCGAGACGTTATTATGGATATTACTTTGGGATACATATGACATTTTAGTTGCTTGTTACGTATTTTAAGTGGTATTGCAGCGACCAAAAAATACCGCAATGTTGGCGTTTTTAAATTTTTTGTGTTTACCAATTGGGTTAATTATTTTTATATTTTGATAGCTCGGACTTTGCTGGATGTGGCGATATCACTTGACATTTTTTTTTATGTTCATTTTCAATGGAGGAAAATTGAACTTTTATGAGTTTTTTTTCAGATTTGTTTAAATCTTTTTTTGTTGTTTTACTTTTCTTTTCACTTCATTTATCGCTCCCTAAGGCCCCTTTCACACTTCAGTTTTTTGCAATCAGTCACAATCCGTCAGGTTTTGACAAAAACGGATCCTCAATTTTTTTTGGAGGATCCGTTTTTTCCCCATTGACTTGCATTAATGGCGGATTGTGACGGATGGCTGTCCGTTTCATCCGTTTTTTTTTTGAGGATCCGCCAAAAGTTGCTGTCCGTCACCATCCTCAAAGATTTCAAAACGGAGCTTGCAACAAAACTCTCTCTCTCTCTCCTTCCCGACCAGCATTTCCTTTAAATTTCCTCATTTTCAGGATCCTGTGCCATCCGTTCACATCAGTTCAGAACGGATCCGCTTGTCTGCCTTTTTGGCGGATTTGAACTGATGCAAAAAACTGAAGTGTGAAAGAGGCCTAAGCTGTACTACATACAGGGGCTAATGGTGCAGCAGAAGTGTGAACTTTTTGATGCTTTTGTTTAATATTTTCCACTATATTATATGGAGAGCATAAAAAACGCATGCAAAATTCCAATGAAGTCTCCAATTGTGGAACTGAAGCATTCCTCTACTAAAAAAAATGCATTCGAAAAAACTGCCACAAAAAAATACAATAAAAAGTTTTGATTGCTTTAGTGCGAATACCTATGGAAACAATGCAGCACTTCTGCACGTGTGAACATGGCCCAGGAGAGACTCTGGACAATTTGTACGTTCTACACCAGGTTCACACTTGGGGTTATTTATTTTTTTATCACTACTTAGAATTACAGACAAATTAAAAAAAGTGATCTGAGCCAATTATATGGAAAAAATACAATATTATTTAACATTTATTCTGAAGCTATATGAAATAATTCCGACTACAGCAATGGTCTGTGCCCATCACGGGTGATCCGTGTTACCGGGAAGAGAGGAGGAGACATTCCTACAAGGAGCTGACAATAGATACATCACATTATCTCACATATGAGGATACAGAATTATACAGGTTTGAAAATATCAAATAGAAAGATTTGCCTGTAAACAGGTAAAAAAGCAAAAACAGTAAATAAAGCAATGACTTGCGCTATTGTACCGGTAAGTTTTTATACATCTCATCCCAATCCAGCTAACCCCTATCCGTACAGTGGCAGCTGGTATTGGATGGTCTGCCATGGGTAACATAACTAGTTCTCCTATATTAGACCCATTGCCATGTTCGTCTTTATGACATCACAGAAGCGTTGTCCACGAGTCATGGAATGTTCCGCAAGAACGGTCAGTGCGAGGCAAGCAGAGATAGAGAGGAGAGCTGAACACTAACCCAGAGCGACTTGTAAATCACTTTTTACTTGTTTTGTTTATTTTTTTTACTTTTATTTCTTTTTTTTGGGAGTGTTTTCTACCATCCGCACACACTTTTGTGTGTGTGGAGGGGAAGGCAGCCTAATGGCTGCACCCGTAGCTGGAGGAAAGTTCCAACCACGGAGACGTCTCCCACATGCCAGGACATCCCTATACAGTCAGAGGCCTGAACACCACCAAAGGCCAACTGGCTTCACGGGGTATGTGATGGCAGTGCTTTATTATATCGTGTCAATTATTAAATGCCTGTTCAAAACACCAGAAAAGGCAAAGGACCGATATTCCAGACTGAAAAGTCCACCACCATATCCTACAATGCCCGAAATAGGCCGATTCGTACAACCTGCAGCAAACATCAGCGCAGAGCCAGAGGGTATGAAGGAACGCCTGATACTCACCAGAACAGTAGATGAGGAAGAGACAACAGCCACATTGCCCAGGAGCCCATCCCCATGCACCTGGATGGAGCTAACTCCCTCTCAAGCACGTATACTCCTCAGTATGCCTTACGACCATCAACCGCGTATTAAGGTGACTGCTAAACAAGGCTACAATCCTACACCACACCTGCCAGTCAGCTATACCACTGGAAAGATCATGCAAGTAATGCTGATGAGCCCACAGGATGTACAACGTGCCTACAAGAGAGATTTGGGTTTCCTTCCAAGTCCTAGGAAGATCATTCTCCCGAGAAGAGAATTCCGCGGCACTTTGATTTAGCCGGCGGAAAATGTAGTGGCGAGTTGCTTGCAGCAAGCACATACCATCTTCTGCACAGCTGCTTCTTAGACAGATTTTCCGGTTTTGACTATGGCTTGATCAATGGATCATGTTTCTATACTGCCGCCTGCCCTGACCTCTGCTTGTTTAAAGTTATGCATCTACACTGCCGCCTGCCCTGACCTTTGCTTGCTCAATGGATTATGTTTTTGAACTGCCGCCTGCCTGACCTCTGCTTGCTCAATGGATTGTTTCTGCACTGCCGCCTGCCTTGACCTCTGCTTGCTCAATGGATTATGTTTTTGAACTGCCGCCTACCCTGACCTCTGCTTGCTCAATGGATTATGTTTCTGCACTGCCGCCTGCCTTGACCTCTGCTTGCTCAGTGGATTATGTTTTTGAACTGCCGCCTGCCCTGACCTCTGCTTGCTCAATGGATTATGTTTTTGAACTGACGCCTGCCCTGACCTCTGCTTGCTCAATGGATTATGTTTCTGCACTGCCGCCTGCCTGACCTCTGCTTGCTCAATGGATTATGTTTTTGAACTGCCGCCTGCCCTGACCTCAGCTTGCTCAATGGATTATGTTTCTGCACTGCCGCCTGCCCTGACCTCAGCTTGCTCAATGGATTATGCTTCTGCACTGCCGCCTGCCCTGACCTCTGCTTGTTTCCGGTTATTAATCTGTGATACTAATAAAAATGTATATTATTCTGCACTATATGGACTGTGGGTCGTTTTTTTTCTTTGGTTTTATGGTTGTTTCCGGTTATGTTTTTGCACTGCTGCCTGCCCTGACCTCTGCTTGTTTCCGGTTATGTTTCTGCACTGCTGCCTGCCCTGACCTTTGCTTGTTTCTGACTACTCATTTGCCTGCTGATTTTGTACTTCTTCCTCAATGCCTGCACTTTTAAGACCCCAGTAGAGCTAATTTATATAAATCCTGCATCCTAACAATGAAGCCGGGTTATAGGGCTTCTGATCACAATGGTAGGATGATGCCTCAATGTGAAGAAGGGTAGCACCAGTTCTTCACCTAACAGTATGGAATGCTTATCTAAAAAAATGAAAAAGGAACAGTACAGTATAGACAAAGGTCCCATAAACTCAACAAGAACAAACCATTAAGAACTTTAAGCATAAACATGTGAGACAACAAACCAAGTGGCTCAGAATACCACATCCGACCCAACCAGCAGTTTTGTTGAAGGTATTTTCCTCTGATGTTTCGTTAAGAGGGTACAACATCTCAAATACATTAGACTGGTGTGGGTCTCCAACCATTTAGGAACCCTCAAATCAATAGTACAGGGGTCTTGAATCAGCCACAAAATTGCTTCAGGAAGAATTGGGTGGAGCACTGGTTTCATATGTACCCTGCCGCTCATGTCAAGGTCTATGAAAATAACCAAACACAAGGCTGAGTACTCAGATCTTATAGGAACCTCCCCAATAGTGAATGGCCATCTGTACATTCATAGTTCCCCAGGTCTGTAGACAGATGCGGGTTTCACGTCCGGGACCTCTGCCTATCAGACATTTATAGAATATTTTATGGATAACACATAAATGTATGGGAAAACTCCTCTTGTAAATAGTGCGCCTCAAGTTTCTTCTGCTGTTTGCAGTGGAATGTAGTCATCATAGCTAATATGAGGGAAGGATTCCTGAGAGGGGGTATACATCTACTATATCCATATTCTGTGGATATCTACCCTAATAAAGCTTATGGACGGTGAGTGCAGTGATGAGACCGACCCTTTATCAACATGTTCTGTCCCACAAACTAATGTAGTACACTGCACTGACCGCCGATAGACTTTATTCTCCAAAGACAATTTAAGTTTGTTATATGTATTAAAATACTTTTTTTCCCAGAATTATCTAAGAATTATCGACAAGGAAAATGGACTCAAGATAAAGCTTAGAAACATATATTTCTTTACAGCTCCTGATATAGGTATTGCGGTCTTTAAAAACAGTAGTCCCCAACTTCTGCCTCCTCAGCAAGTTATCCCCTAGCCATTGGTAGATCATAACTTGCTGATTACGGGTGTTTCACTGCCAGGACCCCCACCAATCCTAAGAACAGGGTGTCTGGAACAAGCGGCTGTTAAGAATGCGCAACAACACTTCTTTCATTATGGGACAATGATGGGGCTGATATGCTGATGATGGACTATGATGGGGCTGATGTGCTGATGATGGACTATGATGGGGCTGATGTGCTGATGATGGACTATGATGGGGTTGATGTGCTGATGATGGACTATGATGGGGCTGATGTGCTGATGATGAACTATGATTGGGATGATGAAGTCTGCAATAACAGAGCATAGCAGTACAACCCCTTAGCCTGGAGTGCCCTAACAAATAGCTGGGGAGGGTCCGAGCTCACAGTCAGACCTTAGAAGAAGAGTTAATAGTTTTGTTTCTTCTGTCTTAAAGGACAAAAAAGGCTTACAGTATATACTCGCGTATAAGTCGAGATTTTCAGCCCATTTTTTGGGGCTGAAAGTCCCCCTCTCGGCTTATACGCGAGTCATATACCGGGGGTCGGCCAGGGAGGGGGAGCGGGGGGGGGTGTCGGAGATCATACTCACCTCTCCTGGCATGTTTCTGCAGCCCCCCGTGCTTATTCCATCTTCTCGGCGCTGTTCTTCCTGCTTTCAGCGGTCACGTGGTACGCTCATTACCCTCATTAATATGCACATATGTAATGAGCGGCACCACGTGACCGCAGAAAGCAGGAAGAACAGCACTGAGAAGATGGAACAAGCACGGGGGGCTGCAGAGACATGCCAGGAGAGGTGAGTATAACGGGGGGAGCCATATTCACCTGTGCCCCATTCCACCGCTGCGCATCGCTCTGCTGTCTTGCTTCCTCTGGCAGTGACGTTAAGGTCAGAGGGTGCCATGACGTAGTTAGCAGGCGCCCTCTGCCTGAACAGTCACTGCAGAGCCAGCAACGCTGAGGAGCAGCAGCTGCAGCAGTGACAAGGTGAGTATATAGTTTTTTTTTTCATTTTTTTAATTGAGGCTGCGGCAGCAGCATTGTAAGGGGCCACTAATCACTGTGCAGCAATACAAGGGGCCACTCATCACTGTGCAGCATTATAAGGGGCCACTCATCACTGTGCAGCATTATAAGGGGCCACTCATCACTGTGCAGCATTATAAGGGGCCACTCATCACCTTGCAGCATTATAAGGGGCCACTCATCACCGTGCAGCATAATAAGGGGCCACTAATCACCGTGCAGCATAATAAGGAGCCACTAATCACTGCAGCATTTCAAGGGGCCACTAATCACTGTGCAGCATTATAAGGGGCCACTCATCACTGTGCAGCATTACAAGGGGCCACTCATCACTGTGCAGCATTACAAGGGGCCACTAATAACTGTGCAGCATTACAAGGGGCCACTAATCACTGTGCAGCATTACAAGGGGCCACTAATCACTGTGCAGCATTACAAGGGGCCACTAATCACTGTGCAGCATTATATGGGGCCAGTAATCACTGTGCAGCATTATATAGGGCCAGTAATCACTGTGCAGCATTATATGGGGCCACTCATCACTGTGCTGCATTATAAGAGGCCACTCATCACTGTGCAGCATTATAAGGGGGCCTCTCATCACTGTGCAGCATTATACGGGGCCACTAATCACTGTGCAGCCTTACAAAGCGCCACTAATCACCGTGCAGCATAAGGGGCCACTAATCACTGCATTTCAAGGGGCCACTAATCACTGTGCAGCATTATAAGTGGCCACTAATCACCGTGCAGCATTGTAAGGGGCCACTAATCAAGGTGCAGCATTATAAGGGGCCACTAATCACTGTGCAGCATTATAAGGGGCCACTAATCACTGTGCAGCATTATAAGGGGCCACTAATCATTGTGCAGCATTATAAGGGTCCACTCTCCATGCAGCATTATAAGGGGCCACCAATCACTGTGCAGCATTATATGGGGCATATGTTATTATGGACCATGTTATAGGGCTACCATTATTCACTGTGCAGCATTATTAGGCATATTTTTGTATGGAGCATCTTATGGAACCCATCATGAACTTTATGGAGCATTATATGGGGCCATCATGAACTTTATGGAGCATCTTATGGGGCCCATTTTATTTTTGAAATTTACCAGTAGCTTCGGCATTTTCCACCCTAGGTTTATAGGCGAGTCAATAAGTTTTCCCAGTTTTTTGTGACAAAATTAGGGTGGTCGGCTTATACATGGGTCGGCTTATACACGAGTATATACGGACTTCTAAAGAAAATTGCCCCCAAGTTATTTTGAGCGACCCCGCCTGCTGTACCATCCTTGTGATTTACGAGAACGTTTCTCACTTCCTGCTAGGACAGCGGAAACCCAAGGAGTAAAGAGAGAAGGTCCTTATGGCTGCATGGAGTAATGCTGGAAATCTCTAAGTCTGCGGGGACAACAGAGACTTTAGAAGAAGGCAAACCAAGGTTTAGTGCTAGCACTAGTGTGAGAGAAGGTTTATACTACAGGACAGAAGTGCTGTAACAGGAAAGAACCTAACAAATAAAAAAGATTGTAGACAAACCAGATTTTGCTATCTATTCATGTCATTGCCTTCCATATTACAGAGAAATTTCCCTAAATCCGGTATCTGATAATCCACAATGATGTATATTCAGGGTCGAACTGGGGTGTCTGGGGCCCACCAGGGGAATGGACTCTAGGGCCCCATCCTACAGCTATATGCTAATATCTGTCAGTCGTTATCCCCATTATAGTGGAGCATCGGCTGTAAAACACAGGCGGCTCCTGTACATCTACTGTGCATCCCCATAACTGGGATGTATAATTACGGTAGTTTACATTAATGTGGTTCTTTGGTTAAAACAATTTATCACCGATCCATGGGCTCTATAGGATAGCTGATCGCATACGTCCGACCATTAGAAACTGCACCGACCGGAAGAATGAGAAAGTTTTATCGTTGATAGGACACTTATCCCCATTTTAAAATGGAGCAGCAGGTTAGATATCTGACCGAAGCTTCATTCATTCTCTTTGGAGCTTCTATAAAAATACAAGTGCAGCCACTGAGGGAATGAATGGATCAGTGGTCAAGTCGGACATGCCACTCCAGTCTAATGGGGATAAAAAGTTCCACATTTTGCTGAATGGGTCCAAGTAGTTAGACCCCCCCAATCAATACGTTATCACTTGTCCTGTGAATAGGAGATTACGTTTTTCCACAGGAAACCCCTGTAAGTGCATCTCTGCCGCTGTTTACAAAGTATTTAATCTCTAATGGAAATAAAGAATATTCTCCTAATTAATATCAGAGAAGACTAATGACCGTCAAACACAACACAATCCACTGTACCAAGACCAATAATACCACATACAGGGGAGAAATACCACCACACCATGACCAGACCACATAGTACCCGCATCATATCACATAAAAGGCACAAATACAACCACACCATGACCAGACCACATATTACCACCACATAGTGACCGAATAATATGACATATTACCAGCATATAGGGACCAAATAATAATTCATACACGGAGAAATACTTCCACACTGTGAACAGTCCACAAATTACCACCACTTATTGATGGAATACTACAGTACTGATTATGAATACAAACCACAATAATAACAACACTGTTATTACCACCAGTGACATTATACACAGTACCTCTGTATATAGTGTCAGTGTACAGGTAATATAGTGATTACCAGTGACATTATACACAGGAGCTCAGTGATCACTGGCAACATTATTGTCAAGGTTTGCTCAGCTTGTGGGATTAGGTAGTTCAGAGGTTAATGTGGATGGCCTCACTCTGAGATTCTGGGAGGCTTTTTAAAGCCTCATTGTGGGCTCATTCCTCATCGTTTATACTCAGACCCTTGGCCGAGTGTGTGTGACCCTGGTGTGCTTTGTGACTGTAATACTTTATGCTTGTTTGGTTTTGATCTGGTTCTGTCCCTGTTACGAGTTCTGCCTGTCCCTCTTGTACTGCGTTGCTATCTCTGTGTATGACTCATTGCCTATGACCTGACTATTCTCTGATTGCCCCTCTTGTACTGTGCAGCTATCTCCATGTATGACTCATTGCTTACGTTCTGACTACTCTCTGCTCGCCCCTCTGGTATCGCGCCGCCCTCTCCATGTATGACCGCCCGTTTGTCTGACCTGAGTTCCCCTCGCCTCTACTCCAGGATTCCTGTAGTAGAGTCCTACAATCATCTTCAGAAGTGGGACACTAAGCCCCGCCCCCTGTGGTCACATGATCGTAGGTCCTTGTACTTCTTACTACCTTCAGCATCGCAGGTCCCGTCTGCCTCAACTTTCCCTGCAGTATCGGACCCCGGGCCCTCCCGCAGTAGGGGTGAGTCACGCTGCTCAGCCATGGCAGTTCGCCGACGCTGACAGGATCCTGATATTTATACACAGAAGATCTGCATACAGTGTCAGTGTAATACAGTGACCACCAGTGAAATTATACACAGGAGCTTTTGGAAGTGCATTGAGCAGCAGGGTGGTTTGCTGGTGAAGGGAAAAAAAATCTCTTTAAATCTTCTGCCTGAGCGAGTGTAAGCGAGCTGAGTGTGACCTGAGCGTCAGTGCGAACGGTGGTAAGTGTGTGACTTGTGATTCAGTGACTTTGGATTCAGGGAGTTTGCAAAGGAGGTATTACTGAATTGCTGTTATATTTTATTAATACTTTTTATTTATTTTTACTTAGCTTTTCTGTCTGGTGCAATCCCCATTAGGAATGTGCTCCACTATTGCCAATGCCATCCAGTGTACGTCTTGACGCATGTACGCAATCCTTGACCAGCCAGTCGAGGGTGCATACTGCTGTGCGAGATGTGAGCACATTGTGCATTTGGAAGCCCAGATACTGGATTTAAATGTGCAGCTGGCAACACTGAGATCAATAGACAATATGGAAAGGAGACTTCTACTCACTGAGCAGACGCTCAATGAGATAGATGAGGGGGGGATGCTAGGTTGGAGCTGCAGGACAGTGAAGCAGTAAGATGGGTGACAGTTAGAAGGTGGGGTAGACAGAAGAGTGCCAGGGAGGCTAGTCCTGATCTGGCACAACCCAATAAGTTTGCCAAGTTGGCAGATGAGGGGAGTGTCAGTGCAGGGGTAGCACTGCTGCAGCAAGGCATGTCCTCTGAAAGCCAGAGGAGTATATGCTCCAGTAAGGGGAGAAATAGGAGAGCAGGGCAGGCCAGACAGGTGCTGGTAGTGGGGGACTCAATTATTAGGGGAACAGATAGGGCAATCTGTCACAAAGAAAGGGATCGTCGAACGGTGTGCTGCCTATCTGGCGCGCAAGTCTGACACATCGCTGACCGGGTTGACAGATTAGGCTGGTTTCACATTAGCGCTTTTGTGCGCAGCGCATCGGGCGCACCAGTGCGCATGCGCACTGCGCACCTATATTTTACATGATGTGCGCATGGTCTTGCGCATATTTGCGCTTTCGTGCGCATGCGTTTTTTTGTCTTTTGCGCCAGGCGCGTCAGACGCAACATGTTGCATTTTTGGTTCCGCCCTGTCTCGTTAAAACAACGCATGCGCACGGAATGCGCACGGAATGCGCAAAAACACCACATTGGAGCCTATGGGAGCGCAATACTTGCGCATGGTCTTGCGTTTTTATGCGCATGCGTTTTTTACATAAACATGACTGAAATTTGGTCTAGACAGTAAAAAAAAAAAATTGAACCAAGGTGATAAAATGGTGTGGGCACTGGGATTCCACAATACTTTAAGGATTGCTCACTAGTGGACACACAGCACAAGCTGCACCAATGTAAGTATGAAAAACCTAATGTCTGGCTGAAATTTCAATACATTTCTATGTACTTATGTCTCTTTTTTTTTTTATTGCAGCATGTCTTCATCTGGTGAAGAATATGTCCCCGGGACAGGGCAAGAGGCAGAAGAAGTGAGTACTATGCTTCCGTATGGATTTGAAAAAATAAACACATGTGATTAATTTTTTTGGTTTAATTTTCAGAGCTCATCCTCCATCACGCCACCACCACCGGAGGAACGGCAGGAGCAGCAAGGCCAAGTGCGGGCGGGTAGACGTGATGTAAGTACAGACGGACTGTTTTTTTTTTTTTTTTACTTATTTTCTAGTCTGGTTTTTTTTTTTTGGTATTTTTTAGTTTTTTTTTTTTAAATTTTCATGGTTGTTTTTTTCGATGTTTGTTGTTTTTTTTCCATTTATTTCCATTTAAAACAAATAATTTTTTCATGGATTGTTTATCAATATCTAGGGCTCAAAGTGTGTGTGTGTGTTTGTGTGTATGTTTGTTTGTTTGGGTATATGGGCACGGGACTATGGGATGGAGGATATATATGATGGGTATATGGGCATGGGATAGAGGATATGTATGATGGTATATGGGCACGGGACTATGGGATGGCGAACATGTATCATGTGTATATGGGCACAGGCATATGAGATGGCGAATATGTATGATGGGTATATGGGCACAGGACTATGGGATGGAGGATATGTATGATGGAATATGGGCACGGGACTATGGGATGGAGGATATATATGATGGGTATATGGGCATGGGATGGAGGATATGTATGATGGTATATGGGCACGGGACTATGGGATGGCGAACATGTATCATGTGTATATGGGCACAGGCATATGAGATGGCGAATATGTATGATGGGTATATGGGCACAGGACTATGGGATGGAGGATATGTATGATGGAATATGGGCACGGGACTATGGGATGGAGGATAATTTTAAATTTATATAACTAACCACAGTTAGTTACTATGCCCGGGCAGCGCTGGGCTCTTCAGCTAGTTATCGATATTTTTTTTTTAAAATTCTTTCAAAGATTAATGTTTGTCTTTCTTTTCTAGGCTCCACAGCGGGAGGAGGACCTCGCCCTGGACAACGACGAGCTCATCCGTCTAGTCCAGGAGCGAGTCCCGTTGTGGGACACCCGTCACCAACTGCACTCGGACAACGTGGTGATCCGGCGGCTCTGGAACGAGGTGGCCGCATCGCTGATGGATGGCTGGGACAACGCCTCTCCCCGGGTCCGCAAGGATTTTCGTAAGTATTTAAATGCAGTGTGATGCAGCAGTGATCTTGGCCGGGATCACCCAACTGTGTGTGATGCTATTAACTCCATGGAGTTTCTATCATCACACACAGTTGGATGATCACAGCCTCCAGTGCATAGTCTTACTTTTTTTCTTTTTTTTTTTTTTTTCATCACAGTGAACAAAGTCAGAACCCGTTGGCGCTCGATGAAGGACCGCTTCAACAGGGATATCCGTCAGGAGAATAAGGTTCGCAGTGGTGCTGCGGCAAGGACCGGCACGAAGTACCGATACCATCGTGCCTTGGCATTTTTAAGACCGGTCCTTGCCTCCCGAACGTAAGTATTTTCTAGTTGTATTGTGTTTTATTCTGTGCTTTTCTATTCCACAGGAGTTGGCGATTGTTAATTTATGGTAGTAATTTCTTTCTTTTCTTTTCACAGCACCTGGAGCAGCACCCTGCAACCTGGTCCCGAAGCGGTCCTTCATCAAGCTGCCCCGGACCCCTCCCAGCCATCCATCAGCGAGGAAGCACCTTGCAGGTCTGCACCACAGTCATCTGGAGACCAGGAAGCTGGTCGCTCAGGTGTTCCCCTGTCCCAGGTCTCTGCCACTGGTTTTGCGGGCACTTCCCGCCAGCAGCGGCAGAGGACCTTGGACAGGCCTCTCATGCCCGAGTTCGTTGAATTGAGCTCGGTCTTTCAGAGTAGCCTCAAGGCACTCTCCGATAGACTTGAGAGTGGTTTCCTCCTTTTGGACCAACGCTACAAGTCTATCGAGGGTCGCCTTGAGCGCCTGGAAGTCGACCTCGCCAGACCAGCGCATCATTTTTATACCCAAATAGCTCGGGACACGGCGGAACACCTTACCCCTGACCTCCAGTTGACTGTCATGCAGGCCTGCAACAATGCTTTTATGCAGGCTATGCAGCAGAGTAGGATTATGCAGCAGTCAGTGGTGGCATTTCCACCGGTGCCACCACTGACTCGTTTTACAGCATTACCTACTTCTGCTGCATATCACTGCACAGCCACCACACTTCCAAGCCTCGCCGGACACCAATATACCGCCCCAAGTCCGAGTGCAGCTGGACACTTACCCGCCAACACCATGCCAAGCGCTGCTCCTGCCTGGCCCACCACTGCTGCCGCCACCACCACTGGATGGCCCGTCGTCACCACCCCTGCCTTGAGCGCCGCAACCACCACCACCAGCGGGAGGACCACCCCGGTATGGACCGCCACAGCCACCACGCCTGCATGGACCGCCACCACCACCACCACCACCACCACCTCGGAGCAGCATCAGCTGGGGGACCCGCATTCAATATTTACGGCCCCTGCCAGGACATCCACCACCTCCAGCATGCCACAGCTGGAACAATATCCTGGCAGGCGGTCAACAAGTGCCAGGCGGTCCCCCAGCTCCAGCCAGTCCCCAGCCTCCAGGCGTTCCAGAGGCTCAAGGCAGTCCAGAGGCTCA